>NC_047105.1:137965467-138265467 GCF_902500255.1 Thalassophryne amazonica | reverse complement strand
GACTTTTTCCAAATGCCAACTTGGTAGTTTACCCTCTTTACATGCTGCCACAGGCTACTTTGGCAGGGAGGAAGTGAGCCTCCGAATGCAGAAAAATAAATAAATAATCCAAACCTGTTTTTTTTGGTGTGGCATGGTAGCTGTGCACGTTTGCCTCACGGTACGTTTGCATCACAGTAAGAAGGTCATGAGATCTCTTTCAACCTGGTCCTTTCTGTGTGGAGTTTTCATGATTGCTGCATGCATTCCTTCCAAGTGATCTGGCTTCCTCCCACCTCCAAAGACATGAGGCTTAGTTGGAATGAAAATTCTAAATTTTCAATGTGTGTGTCTGTATGTGGCCCTATGACAGACAGGCATCCTGTCCAAAATAAATCTCGCCTCTCGCCCTATGACTGTTGGAATAGGCTCTAACTCCCCGAAGACCCCGTATTTAAATGAGCAGGTATAGTGAATAAATGAATGCTTTTGCATGATGCTCTTCACAGGGACCTCTTTTCAAATACAAGCAGCAGAGCTGTTCATCTCATTTTCATAATCATGTTCTCCTCCTCACAAACAGTGTTTTTGTTCCTCTCCAACTGCATTGTGCCAGCCACCCACATACGCAACTCTGTGGCACACCGGTGTACAGAGATTGTGCACCAGTGATGATGATGCCAGACATTCCAAATACCCATTTTTTTCTGTCATTCAAGCTCGTGTGACATGCGTGCCTGCCAAATTTTGTTTGTTGTGCCCCTGTGGCAGGGAGTTCATACAACAGTGCCACTCTGGTTGTAAGCCATGCTCAAGCAACTTGTAGCAATTCCATCATTTAAATCAATCAGTAAAGAAGGGAAACAGTATATACTCTGTAATTTTGCTTAGAGCAGGTTCACTTCAAAAACACAATGATCAGAAACAAAGCAGCTGAGTGAAGGAAGTTTCCAAAATATGACTGATTGATAACTGCTTCTAAGCCTGTATATCCCATTAATGGGAAATTTCACTTTTTATTTGTGAGATACTGACAAGCCAAAATGAGGCGGGTGGTTGTTTTTTTTTTTCTCTCTCTCTCTCTTCTGATAATACAACCCCAATTCCAATGAAGTTGGGATGCTGTGTGAAATGTAAATAAAAACAATAATACAATGATTTGCAAATCCTCTTCAACCTATATTCAACTGAATACACCACAAAGACAAGATATTTAATGTTCAAACTGATAAACTTTATTGTTTTTGTGTAAATATTTGCTCATTTTGAAATGGATGCCTGCAACACATTTCAAAAAAGCTGGGACAGTGGTATGTTTACCACTGTTTTACATCACCTTTTCTTCTAACAACACTCAATAAGCATTTGGGAACTGAGGACACTAATTGTGACTGTCATGATTGGTTATAAAAGAAGCATCCCCAAAAGGTTCAGCCATTCACCACCAAAGATTGGGAGAGGATCACCACTTTGTGAACAACTGCGTGAAAAAATAATTTGTTTTGTTTGTCTTCATCTCAAAGCAATTTGTGTCTGCTATTACACAAAGGTCACATCACAAACTTCTACTGTGTTTGGGAGTGTTCTGTCCTGCTCTGAAAGCAGCTTTCACACTTTGGCCCACTTTGGATCCATACACTCTGAGGTGTGACCCCTCCCCCCTCCTTTGATATGGTAAACAGTGCTTTACGCCAGAGCGAGAGAGCTTGCCACAGGCTTATTCAATACCATTCACAGGCAACGACTAGTGGAGCATCTCTGAAACTCACACACTCTGTGTTTGAGCATGTGAGATTGTGTGAGAGGCCCTCTGTCTGCTCCCTCTGATGACTTTCACTGATCACTGTGCATAATGGCACAAGGCACATTGTAGCCAGCAGCCAGCGGGCTATACAAACGGGCCAAATAGTAACACATTACTGCTAAAAAACAATCTTTGGTGTATCACGTGAGGTAAACCTGCCCTTCAGTTGGATTTTGGAAAACCATGTGACAGTGAACCAATTCCAATTAGACACTCACATTGCACGTCATCACACAGATTCTATGAGGAGTACAAAGATGGTGGATGGCTGGCTCGAAAGTCCGCGGAGTTAACTTTTCAGCAAAAAAAGGAACTTTCAATCTCATATCATTAAAAACTTATTTATAATTTAGTAAAACTTGGTATCAGCCATCGTATACGACGGTATGGGTCCCAGAGTCTTAAAAATCGACATCATTGTGTAAAGGATCTTACCGCATGGGTTCACGAGCACTTCAAAAACCACTGTCAGTTAACACAGTTCGTCGCTACATCTGCAAGTGCAAGTTAAAACTCTACCATGCAAAGTGAAAGCCATACATCAACAACATCCAGAAATGCCGCCGCCTTCTCTGGGCCCCAACTCATTTGAATTGGACAGACACAAAGTGGAAAAGTGTGCTGTGGTCTGATGAGTACACATTTCAAATTTTTTTTCGGAAATCATGGACGTTGTGTCCTCTGGACAAAAGAGGAAAAAGACCACCCAGATTGTTACCAGCGCAAAGTTCAAAAGCCAGCATCTGTGATGTATGGGGGTGTGTTAGTGCCCATGGCATGGGCACCTTACACATCTGTGATGGCACCATCAATGCTGAAAGGTACATCCAGGTTTTGGAGCAACACATGCTGCCATCCAAGCAAGGTCTTTTTCCAGGGACGTCCCTGCTTATTTCAGCAAGACAATGCCAAGCCACATTCTGCATGTGGTACAACAGTGTGGCTTCGTAGTAAAAGAGTGTGGCTTCTAGACTGGCCTGCCTGCAGTCCAGACCTGTCGCCCATTGAAAATGTGTGGCACATTATGAAACGCAAAATACGACAACCGAGACCCCAGACTGTTGAACAACTGAACTCATACATCAAGCGAGAATGGGAAAGAATTCCACCTACAAAGCTTCAACAATTAGTGTCCTCAGTTCCCAAATGCTTATTGAGTGTTGTTAGAAGGAAAGGTGATGTAACACAGTGGTAAACATACCACTGTCCCAGCTTTTTTGAAACGTGTTGCAAACATCCATTTCAAAATGAGCAAATATTTGCACAAAAACAATAAAGTTTATCCCTTTGAATATTAAATATCTTCTCTTTGTGGTATATTCAAGTGAATAGTTGAATAGGATTCGCAAATCATTGTATTCTGTTTTTATTGACATTTTACACAATGTCCCAACTTCATTGGAAATGGGGTTGTAGCATTCTTCAGTTGGGACCAGTTAACCAATAAATATTACAACTTGCCATTCAGAATCTAGTAAAAGTGTTTCATGTTACTGTAGGTCAATTAATGATGCATTGTAAGTCTGACATAATGAAGAGAAACTGAAATAAATCTCTTTGGTAATTATAATTTTAAATAACTTTATATGAAAATAAAGCAGATATTTCAACTAACTGAACACATATTGAACATAAAACTGAATGTGCACAGTCGGGAGGAGGGGAAAATTGAGTTTGAAAATTTGTATGTTTATATGTCAACAGTGTTTCTGCTATGAGCTGCCGCAAACCTTACACCGAGCGCCCTCTGGTGGCCATTTTTGGCCAATGAAAACATCACTGAATTCAATACAAATTCATGAAAGTTCATTAAGGTATATCTTATATATTATATTCCAATTCTAAGGTGGAACTTTGCTAGTATATAAAGGTATATGTAAATATCTAAAAAGGAAGAGTAAAATAGGAGAGTAGAAAAGAGTAGAGTAGAGCCACTTTGGTGCCTGGTCTTGAGAACCAGGGATGGTAGGTTGAAAAGCTTTTTTATCCCATGGGAACTCTCCCTACCCACTCAAGTGGCTCAAGAAAAAAGTCTATATAATATAATAAATAATAAGACATAAGAAAGATAAAGTGGTCAGACTCGCCAATAAAGTCATGTTAATGTACTATGGTTTATTTCAGGTTAGTTTGGTGTATAAATCTCGTCGTTCCAGGCAGTGATAGCTGTTAGAAGGGTCTTAGAAACAAGCTATAGACAAAACAAAACCAGCTGATTTCAACAGACAATGCAGCCAGAGCTTGTTTTCATCGGGCGGCCAGTCTCAGAAGTACAAATTCTTGCCTTCAGATTGGCCACTTTTCTGGAAGTGATGTGGCTCCGTGGCAACCCATTCTGAGCTCTGATTCACAGGGAGGGATTGTTTATAATGTGCATGGTTTCTTACGCATATTCAAGATTGATCAATAGTCCATGATTTCCTTACAGACCATGAAAAAAGTCTGGATCCACTGTGAAAACTGAATTCCCTCCTTCCCCCATTTGTCCACCCAATGTTCATACAGCCCCAGTGGTGGTGATGGAGAAATGTGACTTAAAAACCAGAGCTGTTAAGGTGTTTTCCACATTATAGTGGAGCAGCTCACTGAAGCATTATTCAAATGAAGATATAAGAATGAAACTTGGCAGGAATATTTTATTGGGGTAGAAAATTACCGAAAGCAAAAATCCAAGATTGGTGTCGTTTTTTAAAATGGTTGTCGACAGCAATGGCGACAATCAAAATTTGACATACTGTATCTCAGAAATGAAACAACATATCTGAATGATTACAATTTCTATTTAAATGTTTTTTGTTTTTGTTTTTTGTTGTAGTATTCTGGAACATGTCATTTATATTTTTCATGTTTATTGCATGCAGTGATGCCGGTAACGCATTACTTAGTAACGCGTTACTCTAATCTGACCACTTTTTTTAGAAACGAGTAATCGTTACTAAAAAAGCAAGTAAGTAAGCGTTAATCTTTCCAAATCAATAATCAGGTTAAAGTTACTTCTCTAAGTCACTGTGCGTCAGTGGTGTCAAAAATACACACATTTGTTACTTAAGTAGAAGTATAGATACTGCAGTTTAAAAACACTCTGGTAAAAGTTGAAGTATCAACTTGACCTCTTTACTCAAGTAAAAGTGAAAAAGTATGTGCTCCAAAACCTACTTAAAGTATAAAAGTATAAAGTAACCTTTAAAAAAAAAAAAAAAAAAAAAAAAGTAGATGCCACTATATGAATTGAAAGCTTAATTTAAAAACTGATTCGTTCTACATGTGGCTCAAGACCCAAAACCCAAAATTACCCCCCAACACCACCTGCATGAAAATGTTTCAATTCTAGAAACTCTGAAATGCAATCTGGGACTATTCCAGACAATAAACTGCAGTGAGTTCAGCATCCATTTAGTGAGAAAAAACCCCAACTTTCCTTATTTAACTTCATTCCAGTAGTATTCTGCTCTTACTAGGATGCAGCAGTTTTCTAGTTTGGCAGAAAGTTCTGGAGGAAATCACTGAAGAAATTAACACATTGAAAATATGGTTTGACCGAAACAAACTGTCATTAAACTTAAATAAGACAGGGATGAAATGGAGGTGTAAGAGTCACTAGGTGTTCACAGGAAACACTTATTTCTGTATTTATTTATTTATGTTAGTTATTATATATTTTCTGTTGTGTTTCTATTCAGGTTCTTTTTGCCTCTTTCTCTAAAATTGTATATAATAATCATTAGATTATTGATATATAAACATAAATAAATTTAAGAAATATTACAATTTGAAAACAAATGCACCTGAACGTGATGAGAGCTGCAATTGCTTAATGCTAACTTTTAACATTGAAAATGCCATAGACATGCTAACGCGTTAGCATCGCTCCCGTTTTTAAGTTATAAAATACATCTATCAACTGTTTCAGAAGACCATAACAGGTCGGTTTAACATAGAAAAGGTAAATAATACTCACAGAAGTATGCTCTTTAGGGTTTTAGCGGGGGAAAATTAAGCGAAAGAAAGAAATAAACGAAGCAATAGGTCGAAGCATTGCTTCAATCTGCGAACCACTGCTTCGATTGGTTCACGGTTCAAAGCAAAGCCGCGCTGCAGAAAAGTTGATTACAGGAGCACATGACGTGAAATATATATATATAAACATTAAACTGAAGCCAAGAGTAACGAGGCTGTTTGTTTTAAAAAATGTAGGGAATAGAAACTACAGATACTTGTGTGAAAATGTAATAAGTAGAAGTCAGAAGTAGGCAGAAAAATAAGTAATGGAGTAAAGTATAAATACCTAAAAAGTGTACTTAAGTACAGTACTTCGTTACTTCATACCTCTGCTGTGTGTTACTATTATTTTTACATTGTGGGTCGATAGCAGCATTAAACTTGGCCCGTGGGCAGGGGGTCGGGGTTCGACTGAACTGCCCACTTTAAGCGAGCTGTGAGCTTTTCATCCACGGTTTTTTGCAGCAGTTCAACTCATCCTCACCTCTTAAAGCGCAGTGACAACAGCACACCTGCACTGAGCTTTACAAAGACATTTTTATGCTTTTTTTTCTCCGAGCCGCTCCGTATCTGCTACTAAAAACAGCTGATCCTCCGCAACGCATCAACAACTAACACTATTTTCCACTCAAATGCACCTAAACTCTCTTTCTGGGAACCACATGATGTGAAAACACAATAAAACCTTCTTACCTGTAAATATGGTCATGTTTTTTGCATAAATTAATGTTATCCTTTCTTTGTGCTCAGATGCCAAAGCAGGGGCAAATCCAGATGGAATGGGGTGTGGGGCAAGGATGTGCCCCCCACAACACCTCTAGATTAAAGGTCCAGTTTTGAAGCCTTTTTTTTTTTTTACTACAACTACTAATACTACTTAAAATATTAATTTTGACAAGTAAAATGTTTAGAGAGAATTTAAATGTTAGAAAAATGTTAGAATGAATTTAATAGTTACATTTATAAAAAATGTAGGTTAGAAATTGCAAGTTTTACTGTTACAGCGCTGTCAACAGTTAAATATGAGGTCAAGAAAGAGGTCTTTATTTTACTTTTTATAAAACAAGTATTTATTTTCATTGAAGTCAAGAAAGAGTCAATAAAGTGAGTTTTGGCAAAACAGGTATCATTGTCATGTTGACGTGGGTTGTTGTCGGCAGCTGGGGAAAGTAACTAACAAAGTAACTAGTAATCTAACTTAGTTACTTTTACAATTGAGTAATCAGTAAAGTAACTAAGTTACTTTTTCAAGGAGTAACCAGTAATCAGTAATTGGATTACTTTTTCAAAGTAACTGTGGCAACACTGATTGTATGTCCCTATACACTGTTGTGACTTCATATGAATGTGTGAGCCATGTACCTGACCACACCTCTGTTTGTGACTACCAGCCCATGTGACCAAAAGTGGGCTTGTGATTTCAAGGATGCAGGTGTAAAAACCATAACTCTCAGGTGGACGCTTGCGTTGTTGTGTCCTGATGGAAGACAGAGCCATTATGTACACTTGTGTCCTGAACCTACAGGAGAGAGAGAGAGAGCTGATAAGTTCACATCTTTAAACGGGTAAAAGTTAAAACAGAGTACCCTTTTAAAATGAACAAATCAGCTCGGACTGTTTTTAAAGAATAAATATTGCAAAGAAGACTTATTTAATTCTCATCAGGATCAGCTCCGGGTTCCCAGTGAGTCAAATGTGGGCTGGGGAAATGGAGCCCTGAAATATTTATCAGAGCGTTACATATTCAGCTGAGCGTCCTTTGTGCTCATGTGATCTTTCACAACACATTCACAAATTAAATATTTATCACATTTAAATAAAAAGGCAAGTACATGCTGGGCTTTGACAAGAGCCTGCACACGTGTGTGAGGGGATAAAATGGGCAGTGGGCTGTCAGGGATGATTGGTGTGGAGTCCCAGGAGGTGGGGGTGAGTTGAACTTGTCAGGATGAAGATATGGGACTCCTGTCTTCTGCTTAAGAGTGACTGGAATGAGCATCAGCTTAACCGGTGTGTCGAGGCTACTGAGGGGCTGAAACCAACACAAAGAGTGCTGCTGACCTAATTCTGCATGACACCCATGCACACACTGCGGCATGTATCTGTGTACAACAAATGCAACCGATGCAACCGTTTGCCAAGGCACTACAATGTAAATAAAATAACTGATTACTTTTGGAAAGCATCCAGATGCACTTCCCACTGCACGGTGACCAAAAGCCACACTGCTGCCATCAGCTGTCATGTCATCCATATGAGATGGGTGCGAAGTGGTATGGTGACATCCACCATGATCCGAGGGTAGATGCGTCATCCCCTACGAAATAATTACTCCATATGACGCTGCGTCCAGTCACTGTTCGCTGCTTGCTCACTCTCCCACCTGCCCGCCCCCTCTCTCTATTCCCTCTCTCTCTCTCTCTCTCTCTCACACACACACACACACACACACACACACACACACACACACACACACACACACACACACACACACACACATACACTCTATCTATCTCTTACTTTCTCAAAAAATACAATATTATATATATATATATATAATTAAGTATGCTTTTGTATTTTGGGAAGGAAAAATGGAAAGTTGGTAGGACTAACATTTTTTTGAGAAATTAGCAATATTAGTGAAAAACAGTGAAAAATGGATGTTGTGCTGCAATGCATAATGTGAGTTTGGGGTTTTAAATGTTGTTATTGTGGTTCCTGTTAGTTTAGCAGTGTTGTTAGTATTATTGTTTTACTGCTTTTGTAGTTCATTTGGTTTCACAAGTTTGATTAAGTGTGATGTTGCCATTACCATGAGTGAGTTGTCATGTTGAACTGTAGTGCATTTGATGTCTTCTGCCTCCATCTCTGTTTGTGGGTGTGTTAAAATAGAAGCACCTGCTTGCAGCAGAATGCAGAAAAGACAAATAGTCTGCATGCATGAGTGTGTGCATAAAACTTCGATCACGGAGGACAAACTGGGGAGAGCTGACATTTGCTGTTTGGTATACTTATGTATTTTCGGTCAAGGATGAACACTGGCAAAACAGAATGTTGATAGGACATAATTACATAATTATATGCCCCTTTCACCCCAACCTTGCTTTGAGTTGCATTAGCTGCGAATCTAATAATGCAGGAATGTCTGCGTCAGTTGTGTGCAGCAGGGGTTGAGGAGCTTGAGGAGGTGAGAGAGCAGAGGAGCTGCAGCCAGACTGTAATAAGCAGGTGTGCGCTCTGATTTCTCTTCTAGTTTATATGTCTTCTTGTGCAGGTGTGCACTCTGATGTCTGTTAAAGTTCAGCCGTCCATGAGTGGACGTGGAGATGTTCTCTGTGAGGAGTTATACTGGATGTGGACATGTCCTGTCGCTGGCAATCTGTCTGTGAGCAGAATGGACTTTATTTAACACAATTGTGAGAGAACTTGAGGAGATGAGTGTAGGAGCTGGCTGTAATGAGCTTTTTTTTCTTTCAATTCTTCACATGTGCTGTTTGAGCGGTGTAGTTTTACTGCATTGGGATAAAAAGTTCAACAATCCTGTGTGATTTATAGCTCTTCAACAATGGAGCACAGCAGGAGTCATAAATTGGCACTGGGTAATGTTATATTGTATGGGTGTGGCATCCAGTCACGTTAAGTACCATTAAGTTGCCTCAACTTGTGAGAAAACTACTTCCTTTCTGCATCCTGTGCTCGACGCAGAAAAAAATGAAACGTTTTAATTTGTGGCATCCTTCATGGTGTTGTGGCTTTAGGCTGCATCAACTTGGCGTTGTCATGACGCCACATGACTTAACTTGAAGCAGGCCCGGTGTGAAAGGGGCTTTAGTGTCCTCTCTAGTACCCTGGCATAGGCATGTTCAGCAGTATAAAATTTCACATTATTTGCCTATCATTCAAAGTCTTATCAGCTGGTCATAAGCAAGCAAAACAAAAACGCTAGCTGTCAAACCAAATTTTTGTACTTTACACACTGAAAATTTAGATTTTTTGCTCTGTCATCTAAATTCAAATTTGAAGGCATTTGAATATGAATGAAATCCCAGTTGTGTTGTTGGAAAATTGATGTCTAAAGAACCATCCATGTTTCAAATCAACTTGAATAACAACATTACTGAACAGTTTTTTTCAGCCCAGTCTCACGTTGTTTGTTTGTTTTGTGGGTTTTTTTTTTTTTTTTTTTTTTTTTTTTTGCTTTTTTCATGCTCCTGTAATGAAATGAGTGAAATTTTTGTGACGGGGTTTTTTTTTAAACTCACTATTACTAACCCTACTCCTATCCCCAACCCTAACCTTACCCATAACCTAATCTTACTCTTTCACCCCACCCTAACCATAACCACCCCCAACCCCCCTCCCCCACTTCACTTTTAATTTCCTGCAGCCATCACAGAATGAATTAGAATGAATGAAGAAAATAAGGTGCTTTTTGTCACAATATCACGAAAAGGTAGATTAATGTATATTTAATGTTATTGTTTTGATCAACATTTCATGGATAATATTCTGATTTAAACACTAAATAAAGATGTTATATCACAAATTCATCCAGAGTAAAATTTGACATTTTTAAAAAGAAATCCCATGCACATGAATTTTTCAGTCACTGTTGTTTTTTTTTTTTTTTGTGCTCCAAAAATGCTGGTTCTGTGTGGACAAAAATTCAGATATGATACAAAACTTTTGCGGATACATCTAAACTTGCCAATGGGCCTGGAGAACACTGGCTGCTCTCCTGAGGCAGCAAGATGTGAGCAAGTCCTCTAGTGAGGGCAGTGGGCATTCAGTGATCTTCTGGGCCATGTTAATAACTCTATGAAGAGCCTTCCTCTCGACTGCAGTACAATTGTCATACCACACAAGAATGCAGTTTGTCAATCCAGGCATGAAGTGGATGAGAGTCTCCCATTCCCCTGTGGATCAGATGCCAATCCATCACATTTTACCTTCTCAGACAAGGTTGATACCATTTACAGCTCGGTGGACTGGTCCATATGTATATATGAAGCTACCGGAGGGTGTCTGTGGAATGTGTCAGTAAGCCTGCGTGGTTGCAGAGATATAATTTCTAAGTTTGGTAGGTGGGAGTAGGGGGATTATTTGATATTCAATGATTTAAACCAGATCCATCTTGAGGTACATTCAGTGGGGGACTGTAGAAATTTGGTTGCGACTTGCATGTTGCGGTACACAAGGCTTAGCTGAGATAGAAGAGAGATTGTGGATCACCCTATAAAGCTGTGGCAGCCAATTTCAATTGGTAGGACGTGACATGCCCAGTCTTTGTCTTCAGAGTCAACCCATAATGATTCATAACGGACTCCTTGTGGTAAGAGTCATTGTATACCCAAAGGTTCAGATTAGTTGCAGATGGCAGAAGGTCACGAACTGAACATAGTAAGGAGATCGCCAGGGGTTCCATTTCCATTAGCATAATTCACATGAGCTTCCTGGGTTCTGCGTTGTCCCAGGTTGTACAGGTGCATTGCTTGGCTGGCTGAGATGGCGATGCCCTTCTCCTCTTCGAAGGATTGTATCTCTTTGTCATCTCATGTCAGCCTTTTGGTCCTTGACCAGATAACCATATATGTGAGGTTTTGCCCAAGGCTTCCTGTCCAGTTTTTGTGGCTCCAATGACGTTCTCGGTGTGGAGAGTAACCTCACCTTGGTCAACTGTGGACTTAACGCATCATATGGTGCTAGTGCGTACATCTGGCTGGACCTCACAGACCACTTGATTGTGGCAATCCCTGAGCATTATGTGGAGGCGGGCTTTCCCCACTTTGAACTCTTCAACGATAGAAGAAATTGGTAGCTGGAGTTTGCCAGTGGAGCTCTACAGGCAAGCTCTTGAAAAGTGGGGTGGTATGCCTAACCATTTACGCAAGTGCTTGATGATTCATTGTTGGATAGCCTAAACCCTCAATAAAGAGACCTCATTGACCTATACTGGCCAAAGTAAGCGTGGGATTGTGTACAGTCGCCCCAGGCTTTTGACTGGTTCTTTTTTGACTTTTGGAATTTTGTCACATCCAATATGGAAGTGGATTGTCCTGACACAGCCACTAACTACAGAGAGGCTACGGCAAACCTGGACTGACAACAATCAATAAAAGAAACATAAATAGGAAAAAAACTTCAAATTGCAGCTTCACATTGGGTAGCTTTGGTGACTACACTCTGCACATATACTGTGAAGACGTGGAGATTCATTAATTTGCCTCTGCTGTCTGAGTAGCAGTGTGTTTGGATCCAGTGGATTCTGACTGACTGAATATGTAGGACTGCTTTTTTGCATTTGCGCAATATCTCTAAAATTAGAAAGGTCTTGTCTCAGAGTGATGCTGAAAAACTAATTTATGCATTTATTTCCTCTAGGCTGGACTATTGTAATTCATTATTATCAGGTTGTCCTAAAAGTTCCCTGAAAAGCCTTCAGTTAATTCAAAATGCTGCAGCTGGAGTACTGACAGGGACTCGAAGGAGAGAGCATATTTCACCCATATTGGCTTCTCTTCATTGGCTTCCTGTTAATTCTAGAATAGAATTTAAAATTCTTCTTCTTACTTATAAGGTTTTGAATAATCAGGTCCCATCTTATCTTAGGGACCTCATAGTACCATATCACCCCAATAGAGCACTTCGCTCTCAGACTGCAGGCTTACTTGTAGTTCCTAGGGTTTTTAAGAGTAGAATGGGAGGCAGAGCCTTCAGCTTTCAGGCTCCTCTCCTGTGGAACCAGCTCCCAATTCAGATCAGGGAGACAGACACCCTCTCTACTTTTAAGATTAGGCTTAAAACTTTCCTTTTTGCTAAAGCTTATAGTTAGGGCTGGATCAGGTGACCCTGAACCATCCCTTAGTTATGCTGCTATAGACTTAGACTGCTGGGGGGTTCCCATGATGCACTGAGTGTTTCTTTCTCTTTTTGCTCTGTATGCACCACTGCATTTAATCATTAGTGATTGATCTCTGCTACCCTCCACAGCATGTCTTTTTCCTGATTCTCTCCCTCAGTCGCAACCAGTCCCAGCAGAAGACTGCCCCTCCCTGAGCCTGGTTCTGCTGGAGGTTTCTTCCTGTTAAAAGGGAGTTTTTCCTTCCCACTGTCGCCAAGTGCTTGCTCACAGGGGGTCGTTTTGACCGTTGGGGTTTTTCCATAATTATTGTATGGCTTTGCCTTACAGTGTAAAGCGCCTTGGGGCAACTGTTTGTTGTGATTTGGCGCTATATAAATAAAATTGATTTGATTTGATTTGACTCTTAGGGCCCCTTCACACATAGTACAAATACGTACAACTCAGGGTGAATCACGACAGAACAGCTCATTCTGCCAATGTACAGGCGGGAACAATGCTGCTGCGATGGTTTCATGCAATGCTGGAACACAGTGCGAGCAGTTGCATGATGTGTAACTACATCACACAGCTGCTGTAAAAAAAAATACATACTGTTACGGTTTTGTGCACGTGGGATCACAGTGCGACCAGCTGCAGCACGTATTGCACAGCTGCTGTGAAAATAAAAAATACATGCCACCCACGAGGTTTGAACCTGCACTTTCCTAAAGCTCTGATTCCAGCCATAAATTTGAGCTACCATTGCTGTTGTGTATTTAAGAAAAAAAATAAAACCACACACCATATAAGTGCATTTTATTGAATCCTTCTTGTCAAGCGGGCAACACAAGTATGATCCATCTGTTCTTCTGTAGATGACCCATGGTCACATACGTACAGTCATGAAATTACATGAATGTTTAAGTAGTGTGCTCGTATCATGTCCACATGCCCTGTGTGTGTATCCTGCCTGACACACGTGTCTCGTGGAAGGCACCCCGCAGGACTGATACCGCGTCATGTGGAACAGAACTCATGTGGGTGATGTGACATTCAGATCGCCCGCTGCGTGTTATGATCTGACGGTCCATTTCACCTGAGACAGTCTGTCAATGTGTGCGGCGTGTGCGTGTTTGCTACAGCCCGTCGCAACAGCAATATATGTCTTTATGCATGTCCATGTGAGGGCAGCAAGCTGACACGTGTGTCACAATAGACAGTTGTTAGTTCAGGTCCGTCCAAACATGGTACGTGTTCCCCAGCCGTGACGTGCAGAACCTCAGATCTCCACAGCGGCTCCTGTGGGTGGACATACCTCCTGTCAGTTCAGCACACACACTACCGTATCACTGTGTCTGTTCGCAAGGCCACATTTGTGGGGGCACTTTGACAAATTTCGCATCCAGTTCGACAGTCATCGTCTGCTGACTGTTGTTGTGCTAATAGTGTGAACCGCCTATTATATATATATATATATATATATATATATATATATATATATATATAATAGATATAATAGATGCGAGCGGTGTTAGATGTCCTTGTGTGTCAGCTGGCGGAATTTGGCCAACACCTGCTGTGAGAGGGTTCGATGGGATCTCACAGTGCACACTCTGTCTTCCAGCCACTCAGGTGTGCAAATAGTTGTAGCAATATGTGTATGAGGCATTGGAGGCAGCTATGATTTTACACATATTGCATACAATTCCTGCTTTATGCGCACTTCATGCACAATTCGACCACATTTGTACTATGTGTGAAGGGGCCCTTAATGCTGATCAGTGGTGAGAATCTACAAGGGAGTATCGAGGTTGTGGTTGCATGGTCCTACTCGATAGGGTGCAGGGGCAATGCTACCCTCCCCTCCTGGAAATTTTTAAAAGTCTAGAGCAATTTTCTTGCATTCTGAAGCAATCTGGGAAGCTAAATACTGGCACTGTTGTCATCATTTTTCACCTAATTTTTATTTTAAATGCTGGATATATGGATATACAATGGCCTTTACTCACTATGTGTGCAGAAATGTTGTTACTCTGCACAAAGTAAGTGTACCCAAAATCACTAGGCAATATGGTTCTCAACACCTTGCATATTTTTGTGAATCAGATTCCTTCTAAACCTACAGATGCATGTCTGCGGGCTCCAATAGGCATACTGCCACACCTCTGTTTCTCTATACAAGGTCATCTGGTTCATGCTGAATGATGAGTGCTGTGCAGAAGGAACGAAAAAGACATTGGTTATGAATGAGAGATGACCCCAAAAGGTGAAAAAATACAAGAATTTCACATCAGCAGGAATTGTGTTCTTTAAAAAAAAGAAGAGAAAAGAAAAGCAAATAAAGAACATCCCTGGATTGATGCGGTGAAGATGAAATACTCCAATATACGCCGCCCCCCCCCCCCCCCAAAAAAAAAATCACAAACAAAAAAATGTAAGAAAATTTCCTGTCTTTTGTAATTTATAAGTGCAATTCAATTAGACCATATTCTTTGAATGAAAATAGCATTGCTGCTTGCAATACTACTACTACTACTACTAATAATAATAATAATTATGCTAAGCATATAATTTTTTATCATTTGCAAGCCCTTTAATATGCTTAACAATCAATCAAGTGGGGACATTTTTTCTTTGTTCAGTTAAATTAGACATGGTTAGTGTCATCACAAATTGCTCTTTTGTCAAATGTACAACTTGAAATAAAGTTTGCAGTTTGTCTTTTTAATCATCATTGTTGAACTTCAGAAAGTCTAAACTCAGCTGGTCAAAAATAAATGAGTGTGATATCATATGTTCAGGAGACATGAGGACACATGCTGCCAAAGCCAACCCTGTCCACATGAGTGTGTGATCAAACACTGTGCCATGGTGAGCAAAACTCCAATTTGGGGAGCATCACGTTGCATGTGAACAACAGGGAGCACAACTTCAAAGTTGGGTGGAATTAATAAAATACTGAATACATCATGTCAGTAATGTAACATATGGAATCTGGGTTACATAAAAAAAAAAGATTTTACAAAGAGTAGAGTTTAACATCTGAGTAGAGACATTTTATACACAGGAACTGTTAAAACAATGCAGCTTTCGATGCAAAAACAATAAACAATCATATATTTTGGTTCACTGCTGTCTATAGCTGACTGAAATAAATTCAAGAAAGTAAAGTTTTTTTGATGGATAGATGATTCCTTTTAATAGAAATGAGGTCAGCATTGTCAAGTTTCATAAATATGCTGTGAGTGTGCTATAAGCGGTGAATGCCATTCTGTTATTATTTCTGTATTGGGAATAGGCATGTAGATGTCAAAGAACAAAACAATGATTATCTGGCAGCTGGCATTGGACATCATACAATTTATAAATTTGAAACCCGAACGTGATGTCAGTTATACTGTTCAGTTACAATATACACTGCATGCAGAAAGTATTCACAGCGCATCGCTTTTTCCACATTTTGTTATGTTAAAGCCTTATTCCAAAATGGATGACATTCATGGTTTTTTTTTCTCAAAATTCTACACACAATACCCCATAATGATAATGTAATAAAAGGTTTTTTGAGATTCAATTTACTCATCTTATATAGCGCCAAATCACAACAGAGTCGCCCCAAGGCGCATCACACTGTTATGTGTCAATGCGGGTTGAGGAGCGGACCTGCGTCCGACGGAACCCAGCGCTAAAATAACCAGAAAGCGGTTCCAATAACAAAACAATTTATTACTTCACCCTCTGGTGCAAAACAAGGTGTATAAACAAAAGATGCGTCAGTCTGGTGGAGTGAAGGCTGGCACGCTCTCCAGCGCCTAAAAGGATCGAAGCCCGGCGCTTCTGGACTCACTTTACCGCCAAACACCCCCCAGGTGGACACAACAAACCGACTCTCTGCGAAGGATAGAAGAGGTGAGGTAAGTCAGCAGTTACAAGCAATATCCTTCAAAAGGCACACACAATCAGCAACACATTCAGGTCTGTATTTAAGCTTTATGTAAATGAGCAGCTTCTCACAACAGGTGGAGGATCAGTTGTCCGCACGCCACAGCAGTGAGAAGCGAGCTGCACAATTCTCATCACAATTCAAATATACTGCGTAACAAAATACCAAGTTACTATCAACAAGTAGTTAAACAATTAATCACCTCTGATGTGTGCTGACAGCATGTGTCCCTCACCCTTCCTGCTTCACAGGCACGAGTTTATGTGTTGTTGCAGTAATAAACAATGTTGTTGTTCCACTAAACATGGCAGCGAAACTGAAACCTATTAAGTGAGTGGTCAGAGACCACTGATGCAAGAGGCATGATGTCAATATTCGTGACAGCAATACCACGTGTGAGAACCAATTTCAAGGTGTTTCCACTAATATGCGCTGAGTCCTGAATGCATTTCTGGAATCCCAATGCATCCACAACTTCCATAAATGATTTACAGAGGGGATCACAAGGCTTATTTATATGAATGTTAAAGTCACCAATAATCCGAATGTCATCTGCACTCGTTGACAAGTTAGAGATGAATGCACCAAATTCAACTAAATTTCAGAGTATGGGCCAGGGGCCTATACAGTGACAAAATAACATGACTCATTTCCATTCTTCTGACCCTGGCAATACGTAGCATCATGGGCAGAGCGGAGAATCTTATGGTCAAATGAATTATATTTGTGACCCTGGAGAGGTAATAAGGTACACCTAGATTTATAAATAAGAGCAACACCCCCACCTTGCTTCACATCACAAGGGATGTGACTAAATGTGTATGCCGGTGGACAGGCCTCATTTAAGGGATAGACAACAGTAGGTTTAAGCCAGGTTTCACATAACCCAATCATATCTAAATGATGATCCATAATTAGATCATTAATCAACAATGATTGTGAGGACAGTGATTTATCTTAATGAGACCCAAACTAAAGACCTCAGTAGGGTCGACAGTTGGACTGGTCAGATTTAGGGGTGGTTCCAGAGTAGTGTACATAACGTGCCTGGAAGTAGGTTTAGGATTGACACATTCCATACGAGTTACATGTATATGGAAGCAGGCCAGTCTCAACTTGATAAATTTCCCTCCCTGAAAATCCACTGTAATCACAGTGGGTTCTCTGCACTAAATTCCAAGCTATGATAGTGGATTCCACACGCACATTTGTCAAAGCTTTGCAGGGTCTCTACTGCCCTGCTCCGTGGCCTGCTGTAAAATCCTAATCCTAAAATCCCTCCCTGTAGAGCTCTATCTATGTTCACCGATAGAGTCAGCATGTATATTCCACCACAGGATGGCCTTCCCCAGTAGGATGAAGGCCATCCGACATCAGCAAGTCACGGCCCCAACACAAAGGCCAGTTATCAATAAAACTAAAGCTTTGCTGTCTACAAAACTGTGCCAGCCACCTATTTAATGAAGTCAGCCTGCTGAACGCTTCATCATTACCGCAGAAGGGGAGGGGACCAGAGACTATTAATCGATGCTGACACATCTTTCTGGCAAGCTCACAAGTGCTCTCTATATCCATTTTTGTTACCTTTGAGTGCATCATCCAGACATCATTGGCGCAGACCTGAATAACTATGTGACTGTATCTCGTGTCATGTTCCTTAGTCTGTCTACCCTTCTGCAGTGACAGCACCCTGAGGTGGGAAGCAATGTGAGGAGCTCTAGCCGTAGGAATACATTTAACATGAGCCGGCTTCTGTAACCTGACTTTGCAGGTGATAGTGTAACAGGATGACTTTTTATGTGATTGTATTTTGGTTTCATATTTTATTTTGAAGTGTGTGGTTTTATTTTGATGTGTTTTGTTGTATTTGTGTTTGCTTCCTGTTTGCAAATGGTTACCCCTGGAGGGGTCTTGCTTTAACCAATAACTATAGGCATCAATCAATCAATCAATTTTTTTATATAGCGCCAAATCACAACAAACAGTTGCCCCAAGGCGCTTTATATTGTAAGGTAGGCCATACAATAATTATGTAAAACCCCAACGGTCAAAACGACCCCCTGTGAGCAAGCACTTGGCTACAGTGGGAAGGAAAAACTCCCTTTTAACAGGAAGAAACCTCCAGCAGAACCAGGCTCAGGGAGGGGCAGTCTTCTGCTGGGACTGGTTGGGGCTGAGGGAGAGAACCAGGAAAAAGACATGCTGTGGAGGGGAGCAGAGATCGATCACTAATGATTAAATGCAGAGTGGTGCATACAGAGCAAAAAGAGAAAGAAACAGTGCATCATGGGAACCCCCCAGCAGTCTACGTCTATAGCAGCATAACTAAGGGATGGTTCAGGGTCACCTGATCCAGCCCTAACTATAAGCTTTAGCAAAAAGGAAAGTTTTAAGCCTAATCTTAAAAGTAGAGAGGGTGTCTGTCTCCCTGATCTGAATTGGGAGCTGGTTCCACAGGAGAGGAGCCTGAAAGCTGAAGGCTCTGCCTCCCATTCTACTCTTACAAACCCTAGGAACTACAAGTAAGCCTGCAGTCTGAGAGCGAAGCGCTCTATTGGGGTGATATGGTACTACGAGGTCCCTAAGATAAGATGGGACCTGATTATTCAAAACCTTATAAGTAAGAAAAAGAATTTTAAATTCTATTCTAGAATTAACAGGAAGCCAATGAAGAGAGGCCAATATGGGTGAGATATGCTCTCTCCTTCTAGTCCCCGTCAGTACTCTAGCTGCAGCATTTTGAATTAACTGAAGACTTTTTAGGGAACTTTTAAGACAACCTGATAATAATGAATTACAATAGTCCAGCCTAGAGGAAATAAATGTACTGCTTGCCTCATTCATACACAGGGGGAGGTGATGGTCTAGTGGTTAAGGTGTTGGGCTTGAGTCCAGAAGATCCTCAGTTCAAATCCCCACCTGACTGGAAAATCACTAAGGGCCCTTGGGCAAGGTCTTTAATCCCCTGTTGCTCCCAGTGTGTAGTGAGCGCCTTGTATGGCAGCACCCTGACATTGCGGTGAATGTGAGGCGTAATTGTAAAGCGCTTTAAGTGTCTGATGCAGATGGAAAAGCGCTATATAAATGCAGTCCATTTACCATTTAGCATTTGTTTTGCAGTCTCCTGTTTGGGGTTAGGCAGTGCTCTTGTTGGTTGGTTGCTTATCTGCGTTCTCACCTTGTTTTGCAGCTTTAGCACCTCTTGTTCAAGTTGCCTCTTCCCCTTTCTTAACACCTCTTCATTATGCCTTAAAGCCCCTTTCACATTGGCATATTCGTAGAGCTGCTCATTGCAGCGTTGTGTTTCATTTAAATACGCCCGAAATGCACGCATACTCAGCTTTTTTCAGTGTTCGTTTCATACTTGCAGCTGCGTGTTTGCTTTTTAATGTGTGCACACAGTCGCGTGTACCATGCCGCTATTAAACCAGTTCAGTGCTATTTTCTGCCTCTGTGGAAGTGCACTCTGTTCTCTACTGCTGCAGGTGCGGTGCAGCTCAAAAACAGTCATTTAACATTATTATTATTATTAGAGAGAGAGAGAGAGCTGCTGTTTCTGTTGTGTTTCTGGATTTCTGAGTTGAGGTTCGATTCCCTGTTCTGAGCACACAGGTGCTGTGGGCTGTGTGATCATGTTCTCATGTTCTCAGCTGAATCACTCTGGATGCACGCACTCAGTTTTTGGTTGTGTACAGGAGTGCAGTGTTGCACAGACTTGCATGCAGTAACGCTGTGCTGCGTAGACCTGCTTCAAACTGTGTCCAGCGCTCTACGCCGAAGAAAATTAAACATGTTTAATTTCTTCCGTCCTACGTGTGTAGCCCTCAACATACTGCTGTGCAGGGAGAAAAAACTCAGCGTAGAGCTGCTAAAAGTGGGTGTAGAGCTGCTCATCTCAGCGTAGACGATATGCTGAGATGAGCAGCTCTACAAATACGCCAATGTGAAAGGGGTTTAAGCCCTTTTCACACCGGGCCTGCTTTGAGTTGTGTCATGCGGCGTCATGACAACACCATGTTTATGCAAACTAGTGCCAAGTTTATGCAACCTAACGCCACAATAGCTTGAGAGACTCAAAGTGCAACACAAAATGGACACAACGGATTTTCAGCGTAGAGCACTGGATGCAAAAAGGAAGTCATTTTTATGCAAGTTGAGGCAACATAACGGTACTTAACATGACTGGATGCCACACCCACACAATATAACGTTACCCGATGCCAATTTATGTATGAATTCTGCTGTGCTCCATTGTTGCCAAACTATAAATCACGCAGCCTAGCTGCAGCTCATCGGCACTCTCACCTCGTCATGAGTTCTCTCACGATTGTCTTAAATAAAGTCCATTAAATAATGGCTGAGTGGATCCTTGTCATTTGATTGGTGCTTTGTATGTCACATGACATGGATTATTCATCCCATTCGTGTTGCATTGCATTTGCATTGCAGTGCAAATTTGGTTCCATACGTTTGGTACCATTGCACTCTGCACACACACACACACACACACACACACACACACACCTTAGCACACCTACACACACACGCGCGTGCACGCACAGACACACAATGCGCATGCACACGCAAAACAAATCCACTGTGCTGTAAGCTGTCTGGAGGCTGTTAGAATGCAGAATGTTAGAATGAAAAGCTGGACTAATTTCTGACGTGATTTATTATTATTATTATTATTATTATTATTATTATTATTATTATTATTTTTGTTGCACTGAGGAAATACACAGTCTTTTTTTGTTGGTAGTACCCGCGCAGACAAGCACTGTCCTGGTTGTGTGAGTGCACTCTGCGCATGCAGGACAATGACACAAGCGGGACTATGATTTGATTGAGCTAACTGATGGTGCTAGTTCTTGTAAAACACACACACAAAATCCACTCTGCTGTAAGCCGTCTGGATGCATAAAGAGCTGTTCAGATGAAAAGCTGACATGATTTTTGGCTTTACTGAGGAACTGCAGTCCTTTTTTTAATGAAAGTAAGAAGTCACTGCACAGCATCACCGGACTACACGTTACAATTTGGACTCCTATTTAAAGTTCATGTTGCACTTTAACAGCAGTGGAACACCAAAATGTAAATCCCTTTTCTGTTGTTCATAAATTAATAAAATATCAAATGACAAGGATCTGTTTTAGCCATTATATAAAACAAAGAATGAATGTTTTTACACTCTTTCAATGGAAAGAAAATTTAACATACCAGCTTCAGCTCGCCTCATTGAATGCTACAGTATGTTCCAGCTTTCAACCCAAGAAATATGTGTACCATTGAATTCATAAACATTCATTATTTGTATGTCAGCTGCTGCTCAGAGACCGATCGCCAGGTAGAGGACATGTCCACATCCAGTGTCCTCACGGAGGATATATCCACATCTCTTCACTGGGGACATCTCCAGGTCCAATCATGGATGGATCGCGCGTGTGCGTGATCGTTGGCTGCAGCTCCATGGCCACAGGAAGAAACCAGAGAAGAAATCAGAGCTCTCACCTCCTTTGATATCCCCTAGTTGTTTTGAAGTGTTTTTGCTACGACCCAGAGACCATATAAATGTCTTTCCCTCCATTGTTGCTGAGTTTGAGCGTGGCGTTGCTTTTGTCTTTGGTTGTTGTCTGCCCAGATTGAATTGCCCAGATTACTGTCTGCCTGGATTGAAGTGTAATGAGTTTATGTTCCACATCCACTTGTCTGACCTCTAACAGAGTGAATTTGTCTCTCAACTTAGTTAGCAGAAGGGCCTCTGTGGTGTGGAGTTTGTTTTGCAGTTATTCTGTCATGTTATCATGAGAAGTGCTCACTAACACAGATTTAGACAGATTTGTGAACAATATTTGTGAGAAATAGGTCTTTTGTGTATAGAGAAAATGTTTTATATATTTGAGTTCAACTCATGAAAAATGGGAGCAAAAACAAAAGTGCTGCTTTTATATTTTTGTTCACTGTATAACCGCCAATGTCAGCTGTCCCCAGCCCCAACCCCTGTCCACATGCACAGAGAGCATTCTGCTGCAAACGGACACTTTTAATTTTTACACATGCACAAACAGAGACCGTGGTGGAATGGTAAATGGCAAATGGACTGCATTAAATGGACTGCATTTATGTAGCGCTTTTCCATCTGCATCAGATGCTCAAAGCGCTTTACAATTATGCCATACAAGGCACTCACTACACACCGGGGGCACTACACAGCAATGCGGGATTAAAGACCTTGCCCAAGGGCTCTTAGTGATTTTCCAGTCAGGCTGGGGTTTGAACCAAGGATCTTCTGGTCTCAAGCCCAACACCTTAACCACTAGACCATCACCTCCCCCGTCAATGCCATCAAAACCAATACTTTTTTCACTCATGGTAACAACAACATGACACTTAACTAAGCTGACTAAACCAGTTGAATTACAAAAACACAATCAATAACATTAACAACACTGATAAACTGACAAGAACTACAATATCAACACTTACAACCCCAAAACCACGAACTCCCACGGTGCACTGCAGCAAAATGTCTAGTGTTCACTGTTATTAACTAAGATTACTAATTTATCCAAAAACATTAGACCAATCAACTTTTCGTTTTTGCAGTGTTCATCCGTGACCCAAAATACATAAGCATAACAAACGGCAAATGTCAGCTCTTCGTAGTTTCTGCATGATCAAAGCCATGCCCACGCACACAGGCACACACAGGGGCAGCTTGGTTATTATAATATAAAATAGACAGATGCTGTACAATCATTCAATCCTAACAAAAAGAACAGTCCAACAACCTCATTAAAAGCCAAGAATTAACATGACAGCCATGCCCATGATGAGTGGATTTAAACCTCTGACCAGAACTGTAAATTTTTGGATGTAACTACTTTCATCAAAATATTTGCATTGAACTAATGCCTCTCATTTTAAAGTGTAATATTTGACACACTGCACACTGAGTGAGCAGATCAAGTGTTGTTCCCCAGCAAGCAGGCAAGTGTGTGTTAATTTCTGCAGGCCAAATGCCAATGTAGTACCGCCTCATTAGATAGGAGGGAAAAAAAAACCGTAAAGGGCTTTGTGGCATTCCTGTGGAGAATTTCAAGTACAGGTCAATGCTTGTTGTGAGTTGCCGAGCTGAATTGAAAATTGTAATGTTCAGCCGACCCACTGTGACATAAGTGATAAGAAACAAGTAAGACATAAGTGATAAGAAACAAGTAAGACATAATTAGCCTGGAAATAGTCAGCATGTTGTGTGTTTTATTTTAAAAAAAATACCATCAATATCAGCAACAGCTATTATGGCATGATGGAAAGCTTCTCTGCTGCCCAACATGCAGCACACTGTAAAGAGTGTATGATTATGCCGCATGCTCATGAATACATCATGCCAAATGTTGTTACATCAGGAATTTTTCTTCTTCAATAAATGCTCTTGAAGTGCTTTATTGATGCAGCATTAACACACTGTCCTTGTCAACAAGGATTTAGCTTGAGAACAAGTTGACCTTGTTTGATGAGTCTAAAAAATGTTGAGCAGCTCATTGCAGGTTAATAGTGCATCAATAACCAGTTCTACCTTTTTTTTTTCTGAACAAATGTTGGCCTGCCCATCATAATGACATTTCTAAGACAGGATGCATAGATGTGTCTTTGGGTAAAACTGTCTATAATTTACTTTTGTACAAAGTATTTATTTACTCATCCATTTTTTAAACCCGTTTAGTCCAGCTAAGGGTCAACAGGGTCTGCAGCCTATCCCAGCAGTCATTAGGTGAGATGTATAGTACAACCTGGACAAGCTGCCTGTTTTTGACAGAGCTTGTGCAAAGCATAAATATTTATTTTTGTACATATAAAGATGCCAGATGTTTTGGGATACAGGTTTTCCAACATGAGGTAGAGTGATGTAAAAAAGTTTATGCACCCTTGAGCTTTTACTTCTTTGAATTTACAACATTAAAATAATCAGGCCCGCCCAGCAGGACACCCTGAGCCGGAGGTCGATGATCGACTTTGTAGTCGTATCATCTGACCTTCGGCCACGTGTCTCGGACACTCGAGTGAAGAGAGGGGCAGAGCTGTCGACTGATCACCACCTGGTGGTGAGTTGGATCCGCTGGGAGGGTAGGAAGCTGGTAAGACCTGGCAGGCCCAAACGTATCGTGAGGGTCTGCTGGGAACGACTGGCAGAACCCTCTGTCAGCGAGGTCTTCAACTCCCACCTCCGGGAGAGCTTCTCCCAGATCCCAGGGGAGGTTGGAGACATGGAGTCCGAGTGGACCATGTTCTCCACCTCCATTGTCGATGCGGCTGCTTATAGCTGTGGTCGCAAGGTCTCTGGTGCCTGTCGTGGTGGCAATCCCCGAACCCGGTGCTGGACACCGGAAGTAAGGAATGCCATCAAGCTGAAGAAGGAGTCCTGCTTATCTTTGTTGGTAGGTGGGACCCCAGAGGCAGCTGACAGGTACCGGCAGGCCAAGCGTGCCGCAGCCGTGCGGTCGCAGAGGCAAAAACTCGGGTCTGGGAGGAGTTCGGGGAGGCTATGGAGGAGGACTATCGGTCGGCCTCGAAGAGATTCTGGCAAACCGTCCGACGCCTCAGGAGGCGGAAGCAGCTCTCCACCAGCACTGTTTACGGTGCGGGTGGGGAGCTGTTGACCCTGACTGGGGATGTTGTCGGCCGGTGGAAGGAGTACTTCGAGGATCTCTTCAATCCCATCATCACGTCTTCCGAAGAGGAAGCAGAGACTGGGGACTTGGAGGCGGACTCATCCATTACCCAGGCCGAAGTCACCGAGGTGGTTAGAAAGATCCTTGGTGGCAAGGCTCCTGGGGTGGATGAAATCCGTCCTGAGTACCTTAAGTCTCTGGATGTTGTGGGGCTGTCTTGGCTGACACGCCTCTGCAACATCGCGTGGCGATCGGGGACAGTGCCTCTGGATTGGCAGACCGGGGTGGTGGTCCCTCTGTTTAAGAGGGGGGACCGGAGGGTGTGTTCCAACTATAGGGGGATCACACTCCTCAGCCTCCCCGGTAAGGTCTATTCCAGAGTACTGGAGAGGAGAATTCGACCGATGGTTGAACCTCGGATTCAGGAGGACCAGTGTGGTTTTCGTCCTGGTCGCGGCACACTGGACCAGCTCTACACGTTCCATCGGGTGCTCGAGGGTTCATGGGAGTTTGCTCAACCAGTCCACATGTGTTTTGTGGATCTGAAGAAGGCATTCGACTGTGTCCCTCGGCGCACCCTGTGGGGAGTGTTCCGGGAGTACGGGGTCCGGGGTCCTTTGCTAAGGGCTATCCGGTCCCTGTACAACCACAGCAGGAGCTTGGTTCGCATTGCCTGTAGTAAGTCAAACCTGTTTCCAGTGCACGTTGGCCTCCGCCAGGGCTGCCCTTTGTCACCGGTTCTGTTCATTATTTTTATGGACAGAATTTCTAGGCGCAGCCAGGGTGTAGAGGGGGTCTGGTTTGGGAACCACAGAATCTCGTCTCTGCTGTTTGAGGACGATGTGGTTCTGTTGGCTTTGTCAAATCAGGACCTTCAGCGTGCACTGGGGCGGTTTGCAGCCGAGTATGAAGCGTCCGGGATGAAAATCAGCACCTCCAAATCCGAGGCCATGGTTCTCGACCGGAAAAAGGTGCTTTGCCCTCTTCAGGTCGGTGGAGTGTCCTTGCCTCAAGTGGAGGAGTTTAAGTATCTCGGGGTCTTGTTCACGAGTGAGGGACGGATGGAGCGTGAGATCGATAGACGGATGCTGCATCACTGCAGCATCTGCAGTGATGCGGTCGCTGTATCGGACCGTCGTGGTGAAGAGAGAGCTGAGTAGGGAGGCAAAGCTCTCGATTTACCGATCGATCTACGTTCCGATCCTCACCTATGGTCATGAGATTTGGCTCATGACCGAAAGAACGAGATCGCGAGTACAAGCGGCCGAGATGAGTTTCCTCCGCAGGGTGGCTGGGCGTTCCCTTAGAGATAGGGTGAGGAGCTCGGTCACTCGGGAGGAGCTCGGAGTCGAGCAGCTGCTCCTCCACGTCGAAAGGAGTCAGTTGAGGTGGCTCGGGCATCTTTTCCGGATGCCCCCTGGACGCCTCACTGGAGAGGTGTTCCGGGCATGTCCCACTGGGAGGAGGCCCCGGGGAAGACCCAGGACATGCTGGAGGGACTACATCTCTCGGCTGGCTTGGGAACACCTTGGGGTTCCCCCGGAGGAGCTGGAGGAGGTGTGTGTGGATCGGGAGGTCTGGGCGGCTTTGCTTGAGCTGCTGCCCCCGCGACCCGACTCCGGATAAAGCGGAAGAAAATGGATGGATGGATGGATGGAAAATAATCAGGCTTTTTATATTAAAATTTCTAAAATGGTGCCCTTCACAGTGAAAAGTAGTCTGTAGTACATCATGAATGAAATGAAATAAAAAAATTCAGTCAAAATTCTGGTGTACATATGTAAGTAAGTGCACCCTTTGATATAGCACATAAAAACTATCAGTTTTACATCCACTTTTCTTCAGACAAGTCAGGAGATGGACACATAAACATTTCTAAGACACTGGTTATGTCTTGGACTTCATTTACCTAAGTTAGTAAAAACATGCAAACAGTATGGTGCTGTGTGTTAAATCTGCCTGGAGAGGACAGGGATAGGACTGGGATAGGCTCCAGCCCCTGCGACTCTTAATTGGAGAAAGCAGTTGAAGATGAGTGTGAGTGTGTATATTAGGGATGAGTGAGTACACAACTATCTGTATCTGTTCAGCCATCTAAATGATCTGTATCTGTACTTGGAGTGGGCGAGGCCTAAACCAGAGGTGGGCGTGATTTAAGCAGAAATGGGCAGGGCTTAAACCGGTACAGTATTTTAAGTCTGAAATTGATATGGCTTGATCAGAAGTTGTTATATTTACTGTTTATTTGAAAACTATTTACAGAACGGCCTCAAATTTGAGATTTAAATCAATGATTTTGATCATAAAAGTAAGAGAATTAGTTACAGAACAAGTTTTTTTATGAACTCAGAACATGAATATTCTTAAGTGTATGAATGAATAACAGAACAGCCTCAGAACTGACATTCAGTGTAGTAGGAAATTATGAACTAAGTATGCATGAACAAGAGTTGTCACACTCAACAAAACTTTATTATTATTATTATTATTATTATTATTATTATATGATCAAACTGTGATTTTTTCAATTATTTACTTATTTTTACTACCTAAAGTTCTTGTCATTTTTTCCACACAAAGTTAAACAATGTTGATTAAGGTGTCTGTGTGTGTGTGTGTGTGTATGGGTGTGTAACTGCGAGAGGGAGAGAGGTTCTTCTAAGACTGTTTATTTTTTAATGATCTGTGTGAACTTGGTGTTCATGCAAACATCCAGTGATGGCAAACAGTGAAATAATATGTCAGCCTTGTTCGCTATATTCTTCTCAAAAGCATCGTGTTCAGAATGAGCAAAGTTTTCCAACTGACTTTATATCACCAGCCAAACTAAGAGCAAACAAACGGTAAAAAAACCCCCCAAAAAACAACTGGAGTGGAGGCAGTGACCGACGCGACACAAGCCATTTTCAGCTATGGACTTTCTCATGAAGGACCCTCAGAGTGGGAGGATGACCTGTCATTCCAGTCGTCACAGCAGGTCCTGGATATCATTGCTACTGTCAATGATTTTGCTGAGCGAGGAGTTGCACTTATCCAGGATTACAGTAAGATCCTAAAGAAGGATAAACAGCAGCGCCAATACCTGCTGCAAGTTGTTGAGTGGCATCAACGTCACTTCCCGGAGGTGAAGAAATTGGGAACCAAACGCCACTCACCATGACTGGTTGTTTCCACCAAATAGGTGGACAGTGACATGGGAGGTGATGGTCTAATGGTTAAGCTTCGGGCTTGAGCCCAGAGGGTACTCACTTCAAACCCCAGCCTGAACAGAAAATTACTAAAGGCCCTTGGTTCCCCAGGTTGCTCCTGGTGTGTAGTAAGCGTATTGCATGGCAGCACCCTGACATCGGTGTGTGAGTGTGTTTGTGTGAATGTGAGGCATCATTGTAAAGCATTTTGTGAGTCTGATGCAGATGGAAAAGCGCTATATAAATGCAGTCAATGTAACATTTATCTTTCCTGTATGGTCAATTAAAGGAGAAAGGATTGTTGTTTCAATTTGCATTTCATTTGTGAACAGGTACATACTATTGCTGGTTTGCACAAATATGCTCAACCATTGCAACCCTGAGTGTGGCAGTGGTTTGAATAGTCACATCGAAATAATATTTGGTACAAAGCGTTTTCTCATCAAGATGAACAAATTTCTCAGGAAGCACGTTAGGGTCCCTTCACATGTAACACAACTGAGGCAGAATGGAACACAAAGGAGGAGTCAAATGGCACTCATGAAAAATTGGAGCCACCTCAAACAACACGTACAAGCTGTCATTACAACCATATGTGCACACCAGCAGCCGAAAGACAGGGAGTGTTGTACGAATAACCATTTGATCCCCCTGTTGGCATGTGTCAGCCAAATTCCAGGTGCCACACACGAACATACAATCCTGCTCACTGTACACATAGAAAAGGTGGGGCAGTTCACACTCCTAGCATGACAGTTGAGAGCAGGCCACCACATTCAAGCTGTCTGTGTCTGTGAGAATTGTCTAAGTGCCCCACGACTGTGGCGTCACCAAGCAACACTCCCTCCCAACACATGTGGCTTGCATGTGTATTGTGCCACCCCCACCCCACAAACAACATATATGGCGTGGATGCGTGATGCACTCCCCCCCACCGCTCTCCCCAACTCATGTGGCGTGCCAATGTGTCGGCTCAACACGTGGCGTGCAGGGGGGTATACTTGCATGACATGCTGATATTTATGTACAGACAAGATCACATGGGGGCCAGCAAGCTACATCTGAGTGTACACGTTACAGCAAGGTGCCTCTCAGCTGATATCTGGCCAGCCAAGCACTGACAGCTGGAAATGATGGCACAGGATGTATTACAGTAAAAACACTGTAAATAAATACTACAATAACTACATACATAATTACATAAATAACTACAATAAATAATCACAGAAACAGAGAGTGACACATTCTGTGGGCTGAACAAACAGGTGGGCGTGGCCACACACAGCAGCAGCTATTGAGATCTCTGGACCCGTGAGTCACAGCTGGAGAACACGTACTATGTTTTGAAGGACATGACATTACAACTCTACGCCGTGAGGCACGTGTGTGTACTTGCTGTCCTCATGTGGAAATACATAAAAACATACATTGCCTTTGGCACGGCTGGCGCGGCCACACAGCGTGCACATTGGCAGGCTTCTCCATGTGAAAAGAACCATCTGATCATGTGTACACTTTGGCTGGGTTCGATTCACGTGATTGATTCCCACCTATGGCCTTTCTGTGGGGAGTTTGCGCGTTCTCCCCATGTTTGCGCGGGTTCTCTGCGGGTGCTCCGGCTTCCTTCCACATCCAAAGACACACTGTTTACGTGGATTGGATACTTTCAATTGTCCATGCTGGTGTGAATGTATTTGTTTGTCTATATGTGGCCTTGCAACACACTGGCATCCTGTCCAGGGTGTGCCCCGCTTTGCATTATGTGACTGCCGGGACAAGCTCCAGCCCCCTGTGACCCTTAATTGGAGGAAGTGGTTGAAGATGAGTGAGTTTGGCAGAACACAGATGCTTACTATGTGCACGTGAACTAATCACATGTAGGAAATATTCATGAATGTGCACACGTTTTTTTTTATTCCTCATAATGGAGCAGTCTCATCAGTCTGTACATTATGGGAAAACCTATGCATTACTGCACACAGAGCATAGCTCCTGCTCATCCTTCTCTATGCAGAAAAAAGGCACACACCATCATGTGTGTGCTGTGTTCCATAGGTCTTTCTGCAGCATGGAAGCTTAGGCCTCGCTCTCACTGCCTCCAACATGCTTACAGAGTCTGCGGGCTCGGTAAGCACCGCAGCGGGCCACTCACACCGCCCCCCTGTCTGCTGTGCAGAGCTGCGGCCAACTCTGGCAACAAGTCCAGAGACTATGCTCGCTGTTTTGATGTGGAGTACTCCGGCAGCCCACAAGGATAGACTTCTTGCAGAAAAATCCGCAGTAAAGCAGGGTTTTGGTAAACGCAGCCACAGAGCTCTGTGGCCACTGAGAGAGGTTTGTATCTTTTTAATGACTTGGATTCTCTGCAGATCCCGCATCCGTACCCCACAACAGTAATACCGGAGGCAGTGTGAGCGAGGGGTTAGTGGTTAGCACTGATACCTCCAGTGCCGTTGTTCTGCACATGCTTATCACACATTGCGTGTAGGGCACCAAAGTGCCTTGGGGCAGTGGTGGGCACAGCTCACCAAAACATTAGCGTCGATAACCACTAATCAACTACCTGAAAAGTTATCTTTTATACGGATAAACCAATAAACTACCAAAACATTAGCTACAGCTAACAGCTAACCAATAACTTTCAGTATTGTCTCCAGGACGCTCTCAGCTACTAAACACCACCAATGCGTCCAGCCATGAGGCAGATGTCTTGAAAAAGAAAGCAGGTTTGACTTATGGTGAAAATACAACACATATATGTTAATTTTAAAATAATGCACTTATTCTGAAGATTTGAACATCATTAACACATAGATGCCCCAAAAGGATTATGGATAAACTGAGCATCTGCTCATACTGATTGGTTGACTAATTAATTATTAATTATTATTAATTAAAAACCAAAACAACTGAATGTAACATGTGTGAAGGTGTTTACAAATAAATGTGCTTTTGTAAAAGTAATTTTTCATTTGTTAAAAAAGGCACTTGCAAAACCGAAAAGTCTATTAAGTTGTGATTCAGGTTGACAACTGTGTGATATAACCAGCCGTCAGTACATGGCAGTGTTCTATGCATTTTGACGGTTGTCGACCTGAATCACAATTTAACAGACTTTTTGGTTTTGCAAATGCCTTTTTTAATACAAATAAAAAAAGTTACAGATTTTTTTTTTTTTAATCTGGACTTGATCTGTCACTGTGATTTGGGGTAAACATGTTTTCCAGTGCACCTGTTTAACTTTTTCTTCACAAAGTGGTGATCTCTGCACCTCTTCTATCTTGGACTTCTTTCCCTTTCCCTCTTTTTGTTGCACAAACTGAAGGCACTTTCATGTTTTTTCCCTGCGTTATGGGAAACTGCGTAAACGTTTGATGGTTTAAAAAAAATAAGAAGGTTGGATTGCACTTCTCCCCCCTTCAAACATTTTGGAGGTGATGTCATCTCGTTGTGTTTTAGCTGGTATTATTTTGAGAGGGTGCAAGGAGAACTACAGCAGCCAGGCAGTAACCAGCCGCTGAGGATCGCAGGGAAGTCTTGGAAAATCAGGTACAAACTGCAGCTGTCATTTCCACGCAGGGTCACTCACCTCCAATCATGGAAAGAAAAAAATGGGAAAGGAAATAATAAATGAATTGCTTATATTTGTCCAGTGATTTGTTCTATAAAGCTATTTTCCTTTTAACTTCACCAGTTTTAGATTATTTCTTTATTTAAAATCACTGAATTTTCATTTTCTGTCATAGTTTATCTTTCTTCCTTTGACCGCGAGCTGCGTGCGTGCAAACGAACCGTCCATGAGTAAATGTGGAGATGTCTGGAGTTATACTTGATGTGGACATGTCCTGTCTCTGGCAACCAGTCTGTGAGCAGGACATATGTCCTTTTTTGTTCTTTATTTAACACAATTATGAGAGAGTTTGATGGGAGAGCAAGGAGCCCCCTGTAGCCAGACAGGTTTTTTTTTTCCCTTTCTTTTAATTGTTCACATGTGCACGCGTGAACAAATCGTCCATGAGTGGACTGGAGATGTCTGGACTTTTTACTGGATGTGGACATGTCCTGTCTCTGGCAATCAGTCTGTGAGCAGAACTTTTATGGACTTTATTTAAACAAGTTGTGAGAGAATTTAACAGCGATAAGCTGCAACAGTTGTCAGGCTGCAATCACCATTTTTTTGTGCTCTTTTTGAGCATGTAGTTTCACTGCATTGTGTACACGGTATAAAAACAATCCTGCATGATTTATACTTCGGGAACAATGGAACACAGCAGGAATCATACATTGGCATTGGGTAACATTTTATTGTGAGGGTGTGGTTTGCAGTCATGTTGAGTACCGTTGTGTTGCCCTGACTTGCATTGAAACCTCTTCCTTTCTGCGTCCTGTGCTCAACGCAGAAAAAAATTAAACATGTTTAATTTTTGGCGTCCGATTTGCTTTGTCCTTTGCATCCCATGCGTTGTTGTGGTGTTGATCTACATCATCTCGGCACTGGGTTGCTTCCACATGGCATCGTCATGATGCCACATGACGCAACTCGAAGTGGGCCCAGTGTGAAAGGGGCTTTCGATGAGCATCCTGGTAGATCCAAATTTCTTTCATTTATGGATGATGGTGGTCACTGTGCTCATTGGGACCGTCAAAGCTGCAGAAATGTTTTTGTACCCTTCTCCAGATTTGTGCCTCAAGACAATCCTGACTCGGAAGTCTACAGACAATTCCTTTGACTTCATGCTTGATTTGTGCTCTGACGTGCACTGTCAACTGTGGGACCTTATACGTAGACAGTTGTGTGTTTTTCCAAATCATGTTCAATCAGCTGAATTTCCCTCAGGTGGACTCCAGTTAAGATGAAGAACCATCTCAAGATGATAAGTGGGAACATAATGCACCTGAGCTCAATTTTGTTTTATGTCAAAGTATGTCCATGTGATTTTTTTTTTTCTTTTTAATAAATTTGCTAAAATCTCAAAAACAAAATTGTCATTATGGGGTATTGTGTGCAGAATTTTGAGGAGAAAATAATTTTGTCCATGTTGGAATAAGACTGTAACATAACAAAATGTGGAAAAGTGAAGTACTGTGAATACGGTCTGGATGCACCGTAAATAGACACAGTTAAACACAGAAATACCTGGAATACTAAGATGTTCATGTAGGAACACTGGAGCCGCAAACTCACAAGAAAGACACTGAAAATAATTTTCACTTGGAAACACTGATGTTAATAGATACCTTAGAAATACATATGTCATATAATATTTTTGATTTCAAATGCAAGAGTGATGACAGTCAGCATGTTTGCAGGTCAATATGTTGAACATCAAATCTGTACTTGACACACTGGGTTCTTGTTAAATCCATTATATCTGCACAGAAAAGTACATCTTGTAAATAGCTGGCATCTTTTCTTATCCTGTTATCCTTAAAGATGTAACTAACAAGCAGGCTCACCAATCAGCTGCCAAGCCAAGGTCTTGGGTTTTATGTCTTTCAAGTTTGACCCAGTTTGCCACATGACCTAAAAATAAATGGACTGCATTTATATAGCACTTTTCTATCTGCATCAAATGCTCAAAGCTGCTGCTTCTTCTTCTTTTTGTCTTCTGGCTGTTCCCGTTAGGGGTCGCCACAGCAGATCAATTGTTTCCATCTCACCCTGTCCTCTGTATCTTCCTCCGTCACACCAACCACCTGCATGTCCTCCCTCAGCACATCCATAAACCTCCTCTTTGGCCTTCCTCTTCTCCTCCTGCCTGGTGGCTCCATCCTCAGCATCCTTATCTCTATATACCCTGGGTCCCTCCTCTGCACATATCCAAACCATCTCAATCTCGCCTCTCTGACTTTGTCTCCAAACCGTCCCACCAGCGCTGTCCCTTTGATATGTTCATTCCTAATCTTGTCCATTCTTGTCACTCCCAAAGAGAATCACAACATCTTCAGCTCTGCCACCTCCAGCTCTGCCTCCTGTCTTTTTGTTAGTGCCACTGTCTCTAAGCCGTACAGCATAGCTGGTCTCACTACTGTCTTGTAAACTTTCCCCTTCACTCTTGCTGATATTCTTCAGTCACAAATCACTCCTGCCACCTTTCTCCACCCACTCCACCCTGCCTGCACTCTCTTCTTCACCTCTTTACTACACTCTCCATTACTTTGAACAGTTGACCCCAAATATTTAAACTCATCTACTTTCACCACTTCTACTCCTTGTAACTGCACTATTCCACTGGGCTCCCTCCCATTCACACACATGTACTCAGTCTTGCTTCTACTGACTTTCATTCCCCTTCTCTCCAAAGCATATCTCCACCTCTCCAGACTAGACTCAACTTGCTCTCTACTCTCACTACAGATCACAATGTCATCTGCAAACATTATAGTCCATGGGGACTCCTGTCTGATCTCATCCGTCAACCTGTCCATCACCACTGCAAACAAGAAAGGACTCAGAGCTGATCCTTGGTGTAATCCCACCTCCACCTTGAATGAGTCTGTCATTCCAACTGCGCATCTCACTGCTGTCACACTATTCTTGTACATGTCCTGCACTACCCTAACATACTTCTCTGCCACTCCAGACTTCCTCATACAATACCACATCTCTTCTCTTGGCACCCTATCATAAGCTTTTTCTAAGTCTACAAACACACAATGTAACTCTTTCTGTCCTTCTCTGTACTTCTCCAGCAGTATTCTCAGAGCAAACATTGCATCTGTAGTGCTCTTTCTCGGCATGAAACCATATTGCTGCTCACAGATCTTTACCTGTTTTCTAAGCCTAGCTTCTACTACTCTTTCCCATAACTTCATGCTGTGGCTGATCAGCTTTATGCCTCTGTAGTTACTGCAGCTCTGCACATCACCCTTGTTCTTGAAAATAGGAACCAGCACACTTTGTCTCCACTCCTCAGGCATCCTCTCACTTTCCAAGATTTTATTAAACAATCTGGTTAGAAACTCTACTGCCATCTCTCCTAGACATTTCCATGCCTCCACTGGAATGTCATCTGGACCAACTGCCTTTCCACTCTTCATCCTCTTCATAGCAGCCCTCACTTCTTCCTTGCTAAGCTCTTGTACTTCCTGATTTACTCTCACCACATCATCCAGCCTTTTCGCTCGCTCATTTTCTTTATTCATCAGCTCTTCAAAATATTCCCTCCACCTTCTCAGTACACACTCCTCACTTGTCAGCACATTACCATGTGCATCTTTTACCACCCTAATCTGCTGCACATCCTTTCCAGCTCTGTCCCTTTGGCTGGCCAATCGGTACAAGTCCTTTTCTCCTTCCTTACTAGAAACCTTCTTGTACAGCTCACAATATGCCTTTTCCTTTGCTTTTGCTACTTCTCTTTTCGCCTTACGCCGCAACTCCTTGTACTCCTGTATACTTTCTTCATCTCTCCGACTATCCCAAAACATTTTCGCCAACCTCTTTCTCCTTATGCTTTCCTGGACCTCTTCATTCCACCAACAAGTCTCCTTGTCTTCCTTCCACTATCCAGATGTCATACCCAGTACTGTCCTAGCTGTCTCCCTCACCACATCTGCAGTACAACTTCCAGTTGTCCAAAACTGCTTCCCCTCCAACCAATGCTTCTCTCACCTGCTCGCTAAATTTCACACAACAGTCTTCCTCCTTCAGCTTCCACCATCTGATCCTTTGTTGAGCTCTCACTCTCTTCTTCTTCTTTACCTCTAAAGTTATCCTACAAACAACCATCCTATGCTGTCTAGTGACACTCTCTCCTGCCACCGCCTTACAGTCTGTGATTTCTTTTAGCTTGCATCTCCTATAAAGAATGTAGTCCACCTGTGTGCACCTTCCTCCACTCTTATATGTTACTCTGTGCTCCTCCCTTTTCTTAAAGTAGGTATTTACCACAGCCAGTTCCATCCTTTTTGCAAAATCAACTACCATCTGTCCTTCCCCATTCCTATCCTTGATACCATATCTACCCATTACTTCCTCATCACCTCTGTTCCATTGAAGTCTGCTCCTATCACCACTCTTTCATGCTTGGGCACACTCTACACCACCTCATCTAACACACTCCAGAAATCTTCTTTCTCCTTCATCTCACAATGTACCTGTGGGGCATATGCACTGATTCATCATCACCCCTTCAATTTCCAACTTAACACTCATCACCCTGTCAGACACTCGCTTAACCTCCAACACACTTTTAACATACTCTTCCTTTAAAATGACCCCAACACCATTTCTCTTCCTGTCCTCACCATGGTACAATAACTTGTACCCACCGCCAATGCGCCTGCTCTTACTTCCCTTTCACTAGGTCTCTTGCACACACAATATGTCTACCTTTCTCCTCTCCATCATATCAGCCAGCTCTCTCCCTTTACCAGTCATACTACCAACATTCAAAGTCCCCACTCTTATTTCCACCCTTCTAATTTTCTTCTTCTCCCGCTGTTTGTGGCAACATTTTCCTCCTCTTCTTCATTGTCTTCGCCCAGCAGTAGCCCAATTTCCACCGGCACCCTGTTGGGCAACAGCACCGGTGGCGGACGTTGTTAACCCGGGCCGCGACCGATCCGGTATGGGAATTCGATTCTTAGTCTGCATAGTTGGATTGGCTTGTTTTGCCCTTCCTGACGCAACCCTCCTCATTTATCCGGGCTTGGGACCGGCACTCAGAATGTACTGGCTGCACACCCCATGTGGCTGAGTCATCAGATGCTCAAAGCGCTCTACAATAATGCCTCACATTCACCCCGATGTGAGGGTGCTGCCATACAAGGTACTCACTACACACCGGAAGAAACTAGGGGATTAAGTACCTTGCTCAAGGGCCCTGAGTGATTTTCCAGTGAGGCTGGGATTAGAACCGAGGATCCTCTGGTTTCAAGCCCAATGCTTAACCACTAGACCATCACCTCCCAGATGAAAATGACATGACATTGTTTGATTACATAAGCACACACATGGGACAACCACTTCTTTATCGTGAATGATATCAACATAAAAACCTTGCTGTAAACTATGTTTGCAGTCTTTCTCAGATGGCGTTCCCAGGAACTCTGTCCGTGAGAGAACCAGGTCTGACCAACTTCACAAGAAAATAAATAAATTGTCCTTTTGTAATGACAGAGACTCTTTTATTAAGGACAGGCCCAAAGAACCAGGGCTTAACAATGAGAGGTATTCACACTGGAAAACACAGATTGATAGTCACTAGAGAACACTAAGAACATGGGGAAAATGTGGGAGGGAACCAATGATCATCTGGTAAAGGATACGCAAATGTCTTTCAACAGATCCTCAACAATCAGTGGCAGAAGCTCTGACACACAGGAGTAGAAAGTATTTAACCGTGAAGTAAAGATACATTCATAGGGTTCATCTTTCAGCAGGACAATGCCCCTAAGGACACAGCCAAGATATCAAAGGAGTTACTTCAGGACAACTCTGTGAATGTCCTTGAGTGGCCCAGCCAGAGCGCAGATCTGAATTTGATTGAGCATCTCTGGAGAGATCTGAAAATGGCTGTTCACCAACCTGATGGAGCTTGACAGGTGCTGCAACGAGGAATGGGCAAAACTCCCCAAAGATAGGTGCGGAAAGGTTCTGGTATCAGATTCAAGAAGACTTGAAGCTGTAATTTTTTTCGAAGGTGCATCAACAACGTATGGAGTAAAGGGTGTGAATACTTATTTACATGTGATTTCTAGTTTTTTTTAGTTAATAAATTTGCAAAAAAAAAAAAAAAAAAATCATGTCATCATTATGGGGTGTTCTGAGTGGAATTAGGAGTGGAAAAAAATGAATGTATTCCATTTTGGAATAAGGCTGTAATACAAAAGAAAAAAAAAAAATAAATGTGGAAAAAGTGAAACGCTGTGAATACTTTCTGGAAGCACTGTATTTTGACCTCTGAGTGTCACCAACAAACAGTCACACAACTATAATGTATATTCCCCATACCAGTGATTCCCATGTTTTGACAATTTGTAAGGTATCTTGATTTCTGCTTAGCATCTCAACAGTACTTTTCTCCCCATGCCTCAGTGATTATTATTTGTGTTCATGAGGCTGTGTTATGATGTTTGCAGTTTGTATTGAGTCCTGAGTTTGCCTAACATCTCAAAGACAAAGTAATTATTTTCAGCACATGTTCCCTGTGATTCTTGTTATTAGTTTTCCAGAGGCTCCTATGGTATTATCTTTGCAGGATGTATTGACTTCTAAGGGTTATTACCCCATGTCATAAGGAAACTTATGCTGTTTTTGGATAGCCTTTGTGTATTGCATCTTTTCCCGTGAGCAAAAATTATTTGCCTGCTGTGTCCTTGTGCTATTCTGGGACTGACTTTGAGTTTTAGCTTTAAATCTAAATATTATCAAGACATTTTATAGCAAAGGTTATAGCCCTATTGTTATGTTGGGACGCGGGTTAGAGGAGCGAACCAGCGTCTGACAAGGACCCAGCGCTAAATAAACAGAGAGCGGTTCCAAAGAACATAACAGATTTATTTCAAGTGCAAATATAAACAGAAAGTGAATTAACGGCCTGGCGGGGTGGAGGACGACGCACTCTTCCTAGCATCCAAGGGACTGGAGCCCGACAGTTCTGGACCCAGAAATTCCCGCCAGCACCCCCCAGGTGGTTAATGAGTCGGACAGTGCCTATTAAGGATGAGAGGCGAGATAAGTCAACACTGTTCACACAAATACTGTTTAGGGTTCACACCATCAGCAAACACATTCAGGTTCTAATTCAGACTCAAATTACAGAAACAGCTCTCACAGCCCGTGGAGGACCATCAATCCGCACGCCACGGCTGTGAAGAACGAATTTACACAATTATCAGAGTAGCTCAAATACAGCTGCGTACAAGACACCAAATTCACCCATCTCCTTAACAGGCTCGGTACGTCAAACCTGGAGCGATCCTCAGCGTCACAATGTTGGACAAACGGTCGTCACACAGAAGTAACAAGGTTGAGTCCCCAGCACCTTACACAGAGCAATCATGGCTTAAATGTAGTACATCATTAGGATATCTACTTCAGCTGGAAGTCCTTTGGAACTGCACGTGAACTGCTGATCAGGATATCCACTTCAGCTGGTAGTCCTTTAACTCTGCACGTGAACTGCTCATCAGGTGCATGGGGTTGGCGTGATGACAGTGGAGGGTGAGAGACACTTCATCCATCATCACAGCTTCAGACACGCCCCCCACAAACCACCTGGAGTGCACACAAAACACACAAACAGTATGTTGGCCAGCCAAACCCCCCAACACATAACACCTATATCTGAACACTGTGTTTGAGCCAAATCAATCAATCAATCAATCAATTTTATTTATATAGCACCAAATCACAACAAACAGTTGCCCCAAGGCGCTTTATATTGTAAGGCAAGGCCATACAATAATTATGTAAAACCCCAACGGTCAAAACGACCCCCTGTGAGCAAGCACTTGGCTACAGTGGGAAGGAAAAACTCCCTTTTAACAGGAAGAAACCTCCAGCAGAACCAGGCTCAGGGAGGGGCAGTCTTCTGCTGGGACTGGTTGGGGCTGAGGGAGAGAACCAGGAAAAAGACATGCTGTGGAGGGGAGCAGAGATCGATCACTAATGATTAAATGCAGAGTGGTGCATACAGAGCAAAAAGAGAAAGAAACAGTGCATCATGGGAACCCCCCAGCAGTCTACGTCTATAGCAGCATAACTAAGGGATGGTTCAGGGTCACCTGATCCAGCCCTAACTATAAGCTTTAGCAAAAAGGAAAGTTTTAAGCCTAATCTTAAAAGTAGAGAGGGTGTCTGTCTCCCTGATCTGAATTGGGAGCTGGTTCCACAGGAGAGGAGCCTGAAAGCTGAAGGCTCTGCCTCCCATTCTACTCTTACAAACCCTAGGAACTACAAGTAAGCCTGCATTCTGAGAGCGAAGCGCTCTATTGGGGTGATATGGTACTACGAGGTCCCTAAGATAAGATGGGACCTGATTATTCAAAACCTTATAAGTAAGAAGAAGAATTTTAAATTCTATTCTAGAATTAACAGGAAGCCAATGAAGAGAGGCCAATATGGGTGAGATATGCTCTCTCCTTCTAGTCCCTGTTAGTACTCTAGCTGCAGCATTTTGAATTAACTGAAGGCTTTCTAGGGAACTTTTAGGACAACCTGATAATAATGAATTACAATAGTCCAGCCTAGTGGAAATAAATGCATGAATTAGTTTTTCAGCATCACTCTGAGACAAGACCTTTCTAATTTTAGAGATATTGCGTAAATGCAAAAAAGCAGTCCTACATATTTGTTTAATATGCGCTTTGAATGACATATCCTGATCAAAAATGACTCCAAGATTTCTCACAGTATTACTAGAGGTCAGGGTAATGCCATCCAGAGTAAGGATCTGGTTAGACACCATGTTTCTAAGATTTGTGGGGCCAAGTACAATAACTTCAGTTTTATCTGAGTTTAAAAGCAGGAAATTAGAGGTCATCCATGTCTTTATGTCTGTAAGACAATCCTGCAGTTTAGCTAATTGGTGTGTGTCCTCTGGCTTCATGGATAGATAAAGCTGGGTATCATCTGCGTAACAATGAAAATTTAAGCAATACCGTCGAATAATACTGCCTAAGGGAAGCATGTATAAAGTGAATAAAATTGGTCCTAGCACAGAACCTTGTGGAACTCCATAATTAACTTTAGTCTGTGAAGAAGATTCCCCATTTACATGAACAAATTGTAATCTATTAGACAAATATGATTCAAACCACCGCAGCGCAATGCCTTTAATACCTATGGCATGCTCTAATCTCTGTAATAAAATTTTATGGTCAACAGTATCAAAAGCAGCACTGAGGTCTAACAGAACAAGCACAGAGATGAGTCCACTGTCCGAGGCCATAAGAAGATCATTTGTAACCTTCACTAATGCTGTTTCTGTACTATGATGAATTCTAAAACCTGACTGAAACTCTTCAAATAGACCATTCCTCTGCAGATGATCAGTTAGCTGTTTTACAACTACCCTTTCAAGAATTTTTGAGAGAAAAGGAAGGTTGGAGATTGGCCTATAATTAGCTAAGATAGCTGGGTCAAGTGATGGCTTTTTAAGTAATGGTTTAATTACTGCCACCTTAAAAGCCTGTGGTACATAGCCAACTAACAAAGATAGATTGATCATATTTAAGATCGAAGCATTAAATAATGGTAGGGCTTCCTTGAGCAGCCTGGTAGGAATGGGGTCTAATAAACATGTTGATGGTTTGGATGAAGTAACTAATGAAAATAACTCAGACAGAACAATCAGAGAGAAAGAGTCTAACCAAATACCGGCATCACTGAAAGCAGCCAAAGATAACGATACGTCTTTGGGATGGTTATGAGTAATTTTTTCTCTAATAGTTAAAATTTTGTTAGCAAAGAAAGTCATGAAGTCATTACTAGTTAAAGTTAATGGAATACTCAGCTCAATAGAGCTCTGACTCTTTGTCAGCCTGGCTACAGTGCTGAAAAGAAACCTGGGGTTGTTCTTATTTTCTTCAATTAGTGATGAGTAGAAAGATGTCCTAGCTTTACGGAGGGCTTTTTTATAGAGCAACAGACTCTTTTTCCAGGCTAAGTGAAGATCTTCTAAATTAGTGAGACGCCATTTCCTCTCCAACTTACGGGTTATCTGCTTTAAGCTACGAGTTTGTGAGTTATACCACGGAGTCAGGCACTTCTGATTTAAAGCTCTCTTTTTCAGAGGAGCTACAGCATCCAAAGTTGTCTTCAATGAGGATGTAAAACTACTGACGAGATACTCTATCTCACTTACAGAGTTTAGGTAGCTACTCTGCACTGTGTTGGTATATGGCATTAGAGAACATAAATAAGGAATCATATCTTTAAACCTAGTTACAGTGCTTTCCGAAAGACTTCTACTGTAATGAAACGTATTCCCCACTGCTGGGTAGTCCATTAAAGTAAATGTAAATGTTATTAAGAAATGATCAGACAGAAAGGGGTTTTCAGGGAATACTGTTAAGTCTTCAATTTCCATACCATAAGTCAGAACAAGATCTAAAGTATGATTAAAGTGGTGGTTGGACTCATTTACATTTTGAGCAAAGCCAATTGAGTCTAATAATAGATTAAATGCAGTGTTGAGGCTGTCATTCTCAGCATCTATGTGGATGTTAAAATCGCCCACTATAATTATCTTATCTGAGCTAAGCACTAAGTCAGACAAAAGGTCTGAAAATTCACAGAGAAACTCATAGTAACGACCAGGTGGACTATAGATAACAACAAATAAAACTGGTTTTTGGGACTTCCAATTTGGATGGACAAGACTAAGAGTTAAGCTTTCAAATGAATTAAAGCTCTGTCTGGGTATTTGATTAATTAATAAGCTGGAGTGGAAGATTGCTGCTAATCCTCCCCCTCGGCCCATGCTACGAGCATTCTGACAGTTAGTGTGACTCGGGGGTGTTGACTCATTTAAACTAACATATTCATCCTGCTGTAACCAGGTTTCTGTAAGGCAGAATAAATCAATATGTTGATCAATTTTTATATCATTTACTAACAGGGACTTAGAAGAGAGACACCTAATGTTTAATAGACCACATTTAACTGTTTTAGTTTGTGGTGCAGTTGAAGGTGCTACATTATTTTTTCTTTTTGAATTTTTATGCTTAAATAGATTTTTACTGGTTGTTGGTGGTCTGGGAGCAGGCACCGTCTCTACGAGGATGGGGTAATGAGGGGATGGCAGGGGGAGAGAAGCTGCAGAGAGGTGTGTAAGACTAAAATTTAAAATTAAGAAAACATAAACATTCATAACAGGTTTTGCTACTTACACTGTTGTATAAATAAACTATATTTCATACAGAGTCTTACAGCTGTGCAAGGTGTAGCAACTTATTCCCTCATCTGTCGTAAATCCTGTTGTTGTCTGCTGTGCGTGTGCACATGCGCACGTGTTCAGTCTCCACCCCACCTGATTCCACTCACTGGGTACGCTGATAGGCATGAACTTTAATATGATATTAGGTTATTACGAGGGAACGCAATAAAAAAAAATACACAAGACTTTACATGAGATCACTACTTGCTCTCTCCGGTGTTTGCTCATGGATAGTGCGCGAGGTAATCAGCGCGTAGACGCTTCAACAGTGCAGAACCCTCACGAGTCACGACGGCTGACCAAAATATCAAACAGGTTTGATTTTCATCCGACCATATGATTCCCGATTGGGAGGTGGTCGTGAGATGTTAAACGCAGCTCGTTACTCCATGTAGACTGCATGATGCAGGATGCACGATTAAGCTGAAACTCAGCGCGATCCAAAAAATTCTCGCACGAGTGAAAAATCGGCTGAAAAAGGGCCAAAACTCACACAGCATAAGCCCAGCCTTAAGGAACTGGGCATGGGCCAAACCACAGGTGTCGTTTCAGTGTGTATGACCACATTTCACCTGGCTGCAGCACATACATACATGGTGACTCAAAAGGAGGGGATGGACCTGTTGTCTGACTGGGTTATTGCCATTCCTTCATTTTTTTATGTGGTGGATGCAGCAATGTGTGGCATCACCACATACACCAAGACCTGGCACAGTGACAGCAGGAGTCACACATTTCAGTCACACAAGCCACAAAAAGACCTTTTGTTAGCAAAATCCCACACTCTTCTCAAGAGAGTGCATTCCTTTTTGCCACTTGAGAATTTTATACTGCAGAGCTTAAAATCAACATTGCTTTTGGCATCTTCATTTCTTTCAAAATATCTCCAAACTACTGATTCCTGTCTTCTCCCATAGTACTTCCTCAAGTGCATGTAAATGCAGGAGTATTTATAAATCTAAGTTTAGCTTATTAGCTGTTGGGGGTCACAAATATAACTCGTTTGAGCATCTGATTCTCCGCTCTGCTCAGGATATTATGCATTGTCAAGGTCAGAAGAATAAAAATCAGCCGTATCACTGTATATTGGCCTCCTGGTGTTATGTGTCGACGCGGGTTGAGGAGCGGACCTGCGTCTGACGGAACCCAGTGCTAAAATTAACCAGAAAGCGGTTCCAATAACAAAAACAATTTATTTATTTCACCCGCTGGTGCATAATAAAGTGTAAAAACTAAAATAGCGTCATTCTGGTGGAGTGAAGGCTGGCACGCTCTCCAGCGCCCAAAAGGATCGAAGCCCGGCCCTTCTGGACTCACTGTCACCGCCAAACACCCCCCAAGTGGACACGACAAACCGACTCTCTGCGAAGGATAGAAGAGGTGAGGTAAGTCAGCAGTTACAACTAATATCCTTCAAAAGACACACACTATCAGCAACACATTCAGGTCTGTATTTTAAGCTTTATGCAAATGAGCAGCTTCTCACAACAGGTGGAGGATCACTTGTCCGCACGCCACAGCAGTGAGAAGCAAGCTGCACAATTCTCATCACAATTCAAATATACTGCGTAACAAAATACCAAGTTACTATCAACAAGTAGTCAAACAATTAATCACCTCTGATGTGTGCTGACAGCATGTGTCCCTCACCCTTCCTGCTTCACAGGCTCGATGTGTCAAACCCAGGAGCGGTCCTCAGCGTCTCACAAACGAACATCACAAGGTCGAGTTCCCGGCAATTCTGCTTGAATCACACATGGCTTAAATGCAGAACGCCATCTAATTATCTGCTTCAGCTGAAAGTCTTTAAGGTTGCATGTGAGCACCATTCACAGGTGCTGCACATGATGTTGATGAGGGTGAAGGACTCTTCAGCCAGCACCTTCTCCACAGACAAATCAGTTTTCATGCCACCTGGAGAGCAAAGAAAAGAAAAGAACACCAAAATGTCCAGCCACACCCCCCAACACACAACACCTGGCACATATTCTGAATTCTTAGATTAATTTGGTGCGTTCATCTCTAACTTGTCAACAAGTGCAGATAACATTCTGATCATTGATGACTTTAACATTTATATAAATAAGCCTTCTGATCCCCTCTGCAAATCGTTGATGGAAATTGCGGATGCATTATGATTTCGGCAATGCATTAGGGACTCAACACACATTAGTGGAAATACCCTGGATCTGGTTCTCGCACGTGGTATTGCTGTCAGGAATATTGACATCTTGCCTCTTACATCAGTGGTCTCTGATCATTCACTTATTAAGTTTATAGCTTTGCTGCTGTGTTTCGTGGAACAACAACCTTATGTATCACTACGGCGATGCATCAACTCCTCAACTAAGACTGACCTCGAAGCTAGACTGTCTGATGTCTTAGCTTCACATTTGGCAAATAACCAATCAGTAGAGAGACTTGTGGATTACTTGTTTAAACTTAGTGCTCAAAACTACACTCGACATAATTGCGCCATCTGTGCTAAAACCACACTACCCCAAATCACAGTCACCTTGACTCAATGATTACTTGCATGACCTCAAGCATAAGGCAAGAGGTCTAGAACAGAAATGGCGTTGCTCAAAATTATAAGTATTCCACCTTGTGTGGCGTGATGCTATCTTGGACTATAAGCATGCATTACTGGCTACAAATCGGACCTATTACTCTGATGTGATCAACAAAAAGAAGCATAACTCTTGTTCGACACGATGGCAACACTTATTCATGGACAACCACCTGTAGTTCGCTCTCCTTTTACAGCACAAGATTTCCTGGATTACTTTAAGAAGAAAATAGAAGATAGTAGGTTAAACATATCCCAGCATGCCTTAACCCAGCCACTACACCCTGCTATTGAGGTGGGCGCCATTACTGGACTTATTACTGAGGTATTACCTAGATTTACAGAATCTGATAATATCTCACTAGGCATACCGTGGATCATCGTATTGTACGTGATAGGCTGGAAAATCATTTTGGGATTACTGGGAGTGCCCTTGCATGGCTGACGTCATACTTAACCTGTCGTTCTGTTTTTTGTACAGCAACACTACCTCTAACCTTAGTGACATGAAATTTGGGGTTCCACAGGGGTCCGTCTAAGGCCCCCTGGTTTTCTCCCTTTATATAGCACCCCTTGGGAACATATTGCGGCGTTTTGGGATTACCTTTCACTGCTAGGCTGATGATACTCAGTTATACATGCCGATAACTGCTGGTAATCTCGTTCACATAAAATCCTTAGAAGATTGCCTTGCATCAGTGAGAAGTTGGATGTCTAATAGTCTGATAAGACTGAAATGATGGTTGCTGGTCCAGTGAGACATCGGCATCAATTCGACCAGTTAATGCTCAGCCTTGGCTTATGTGTCATACATCACACTGACAAAGTGAGGAACCTTGGGGTAATTTTTGATCCTACATTGTCTTTTGACCTTCACATTAGAAATATTACAAGGACTGCTTTCTTCCACCTGCGAATGATAGCAAAGATTTGTCCCATCCTGTCTATGGCTGATGCTGAGACCCTGATCCATGCGCTTATCACTTCTAGATTGTACTACTGCAATGTTCTATTTTCTGTTTTATCGCAGTCTAGCATTAGGGCTCTACAGTTGGTTCAAAAGCTGCAGCCAGACTTTTGACAGGAAGCCAGAAAGTTCAACCATTCCTTCTCTGGCTTCCTGTCCCTGTGAGATCAGACTTTAAGGTTCTGCTACTAGTCTATGAAATTGTTCAGGGACTGGCACCTCCCTACTTAGCTGATCTAATTAATCTAATTAAACCTTACGTACCAGCCTGGGCCTTGCGTTCTCGGGGTGCAGGATTACTTTGTGTCCTGAGGGTGAATAAGAAGTCTGCAGGTCATCGAGCTTTCTCTTATTGTGCCCCTGTTCTGTGGAATGATCTCCCTGCGTCAATAAAACAGTCAGATTCTGTCGACACTTTCAAGTCCAGACTTAAGATGCACTTATTTTCCCTTTCGTATGGATAGCATACTGGTATAGTTTTGTTTTACACTTTTACTCTTTTAACTCATTTTATTAGGAAACGTGCCGCGGATTCAACTTTACCTAAATTCTGGGTCTTTTAGTGAAGCTTAGGGCTTGTGGCCGGTGATCACCTCAGTATTTCTTGTTGTTTTATGCTGGCAAATTATACAGAATTCAGAGATGGGAGTTGTATTTGTGCTGATGACCCTCCTGTTCTGCGCACCAACAGCATTTCCTATATATTCATTTTGTGAATTGTTCTGTGAATTGTTCTGTAATTTATGTCTGTAGCATGGCCCAAGCAGAGGGTCACCCCTTTGAGTCTGGTCTGCTTGAGGTTTCTTCCTCAGAGGGAGTTTTTCCTTACCAATGCTGCTCTGGGGGTTAGTAAGGTTAGACCTTACTAGTGTGAAGCGCTTTGAGGCAAATCTGTTATGATTTAGCGCTATATGAATTAAAATAAATTGAAATTGAGTATCCAGACCAAAGATCCAACACTATAATAGGCATTTCTACATCCTGAAGAATTGTGATAACCTTCCCTGTCCATTGGATTCAATGACATATTACATACAGTGAGGAAAATGAGTATTTGAAAAAAAAAAAAAAAAAAAAAATCCGGAAATCACAATGTATGATTTTTTAATAGTTTATTATTAAAAATAATTATTAATTGAATAATTTATTTATATGTTACTGCTGCAAATAAGTATTTGAACACCTGTGAAAATGAATGTTAATATTTGGTACAGTAGCCTTTGTTTGCAATTACAGAGGTCAAACATTTCCTTTAGTTTTTCACCAGGTTTGCACACACTGCAGCAGGTATTTTGGTTCACTCCTCCATACAGATTTTCTCTAGATCTTTCAGGTTTGGAGTTTCAGCTCCCTCCAAAGATGTTCTATTGAGTTCAGGTCAGGAGACTGGCCAGGCCACTCCAGGACCTATTCTGGTCTCATCTGACCACATGACCTTCTCCCATGCCTCCTCTGGATCATCCAGATGGTCATTGGTGAACTTCAAATGGGCCTGGACATGTGCTGGCTTGAGCAGGGGGACCTTGCTGCCCTGCAGGATTTTAAACCATGACAGCATCATGTGTTACTAATGTAATCTTTGTGACTGTGGTCCCAGCTCCCTTCAGGTCATTGACCAGGTCCTCCTGTGTAGTTCTGAGCTTTCTCAGAATCATCCTTACCCCACAAAGTGAGAGCTTGCATGAAATCCCAGACTGAGGGAGACTGACAGTCATCTTGTGTTTCTTCCACTTTCTAATAAATAATCATAACAGCTGTTGTCTTCTATCAAGCTGCTTGTCTGTTGTCCTGTAGTCCATCCCAGCCTTGTGCAGGTCTACAGTTTTGTTCCTGGTGTCCTTAGACAGCTCTTTGGTCTTGGCTATGGTGGACAGGTTTGAGTGTGATTGAGTGAGTGTGTGAACAGGTGTCTTTTATACAGTTAAGTTCAAACGGGCGCATTTAATACAGGTTACGAGTGCAGAATAAGAGGGCTTCTTAAAGAAAAATTAACAGGTCTGTGAGAGCCAGAATTCTTGCTGGTTGGTAGGTGTTCAAATACTTATTTGCAGCAGTAACATACAAGTAAATTATTAAAAAATCATACAATTTGATTTCCGGATTTTTTTTAGATTATGTCTCTCACAGTGGACATGCACCTAAGATGAAAATTTCAGAACCCTCCATGATTTCTAAGTGGGAGAACTTGCAAAACTGCAGGGTGTTCAAATACTTATTTTCCTCACTGTATGTTACTCCATAACATGATAAGTAAGCATAACAGATGGTGCAAACTATTACTTTTTATAATCCATTTAACTCAAACAATAATCTACATAATTTCTTACTAAAACTGGAGCAACTTTAATCGCTGCAGAAAATGAAATTGGCCTTTGCCACCATTTTTGCAGTTATTGCCCCATACCTCTAGAATATTTATCAAAGCTGGTCCAAACTATACAATTTTGGAATCTTTATGATCAGAGAGATAATGTGGTGTACTTTGTAATAGGATTTTTTTTTTTAAATGCTGACCAAGGTGTAATCCTTCAGTGTTCCCACCCTGCTACAGTTGCCACCCTGGCATGGCTAATATACATAAATATTAATTAGGAACATAATACACCTAGTAATTTATAGGTGGTACATTTTGACACCCTGTGTGGTAGTGATGGTTACTTTCAGGGGTCTAGCCCAAGGCCTATTCAGTCATTGTAATGATCAGCATGATAATCCATAAATACACTGAGTGGACACCCCACCCCAAAAAAATAAAATAAAATAAAAAAATAAAAAGCCACACAAGATAAAACTAAAACCATGCATAGTGAATGAAAATATAGATGAAGACAAAGATAGCATTTGCTGCAACAGGAGCTGAACGATTCTGCGTATGTGGTATTGGGTGACTGTGTCAAGAACTGTTGAGCCGTAGCACAGCTGCTTCCCTTACTATATGAGTAAAGAATCACAATAGGTAAAGTTGTGTTGCTCCACAACATGGCCGACCAACAAGGAATAAAGTGGATTCCAAAATTCCAAAGGGAACTAAAAAATGCTGGAAAAGTCCAAAACACTTGACTCTGTGGACATAGCAATGCTGCAGGGTACACTCAAAATTGGGGAGAAAGTATTTGTTTAAACTACGTGTCACTTCTTCATTGCGGTGAGCAGCTCTTTGGCATAGAAGAAATCCACAACACTGGTGTAGAACCTCCACTGCAACAAAAGGCCCTGGAATTTTTGACCATTAAAACTCTGTACCAACTTTTCTAATGATGAGTCCATTAGTATAATTGAAAGCAGATCCCTGCTCCTCCAAACCAACCTAGCCTTGGCATCCATTTGTTCTATTAGATATTGGTTATCCCATTTTTCAAGTTTGACTCAGTGTCGTATCTGGAAGTGTGGAGGAAAAATTGCTGTTTCCCTCATGTCCGCAGGAACAGAGCGCACTCAGCCAGGGTCATCCCCTGCTAGCATTTGTCTTTGTTGATATAACACATTGTGTTTCTCCATTTTCACAACTAAACATCTGATCATGGCCCAGCTTATCAATGAGAACACCCTTATCGGACTTATCTCAGATGGGGATGAGTCCACCTATAGGCTGGAGGTCCAACGATTGGTGTCCTGGTGCAGCTATAACAACTTGGTGCTGAACACCAAGAAGAGTGAAGATTATTGTGGACTTTAGAAAGAACACAGCCCCTCTCCCCTTCATTACCCTGGCAGACACCCCCATCACCATAGTGGACACCTTCTGTTTCCTGGGAGTCACTCTAACCCAGGACCTCAAGTGGGAGTCCACCATTACTTCTGTTGTCAAGAAGGCCCAGCAGAGGATGTACTTCCTGCAGTAGTTGAATAAATTCAACCTGTCAGCAAGGATCATGGTGCAGTTTTACACTGCCATCATCGAGTCCATCCTCACCACCTCCATCACCGTGTGGTACGCTGGAGCCACCATCAGGGACATACAGAGACTACAGCGCATTGTACGCTCTGCTGAGAAAGTGATTGGCTCCAACCTTCCATCTCTTCAGGACCTGTACACCTCCAGGACACTGGGGCATTCAGGTCGGATCAGAACCGATCCTTCTCACCCTGGATATAGCGTTTTTGACCTCCTCCCCTCAGGCAGGAGGCTACGGTCCCTTCGGACCAGAACCTCCCACCATAAGAACAGTTTTTTTTCCCACTCTGCCGTTTCCCTCATCAACAAGAACTTTTAGAACTCTAGATTGTTGCTATCACCATTAACAACCATGTATTATGTACTCTGTATGTGTGCGTATATGTATTTACGTCTTATATATTTATCTTAGCTCATATACATTCTGTACATTTTGTAACATTGTTATAGTGTAATGTGTTTATTATATGTTATTTGTTTTACTGCTCTATTCCATTTATTTATTTATTTATGTATTTGTCTTTTATGTTCGCACCAAGTACCGTAGCAATTTTCTAATGTGAACTTGTTCACTTATATGCAATAAAACATTTCTGATTCTGATTCTTGGAAAACAAAGCAGTGCTGACTTATGGTTTTGAGTTATAAATAAAATTAATACCAATAGAATAACTCCATTAATGTCAATTCTGTCATTTGTACAAAGCTAAAATATATATCTTTTAAAGTTAAATAATGCACTAATTCTGAAGTTTTGTAACAAACACAGACATATGCCAAAGGGATTATGGGTAAAATGTGCCTCTGCTAACACTGATTGGTTGACTCATTCATTCCATGTAAAAACCAACATGTTAATGTGATGTGTGTGTTGGTGTTGTTTATACATAAATGTGCTTTTGTAAAATATGCCATTTTTTTTATTTGTAAAAAAAAAAAGCCATTTGGAAAACAAGCCAAGTTGTTATTAGATAACCATCTGATATAACCGGTGTCAAAATAAATAGAACACTGCAATCTACTGGTGCACAGACACTCAGTACTTAGGGCGAATACTGCCCTTTAACACTACTGGCCAGTAGATTGCAGTAGAGACCGTGAAAACTTGCCAAAACAAATTTCCAGATAATCCATGTCTGCTATGTTTAAGATGCGTGGAATTTAATAAATGCAAACTGAATTTCAGACATCTTATATATATTACTCTGGAACAAAGACGACAGACAGTGTTTGACATAAGCAAGACGTTAAACAGCAAACAGGAATCAATTGCAGTGATTCCAATTGAAAATAACGGAGAAGCAACCTGGGCTTCTTCTGGCATTTTTACATATGCCAGAAGAACATACAACACAATAACAGTGTCTATAAACCCAGAGAATATATTCACAAGAGTTTTAGGCAAAATATACAAAGAGTTTAATGCTGTTGTCCATGTGGAGCCTGATCAGAGTGTCTCAAATGCATTTCTTCTGTCGTGAATGTACTGTGGTTACCCATAATGCGCTGGGCACAGCATGTCCACATTAAAACCTTCAAAATTAGTGCATTACTTTAAAACTAAAACATATATCTGATATTTTCACTTTATAAAACTTCAGATGTGACATTAATTTAAATAACTTGTCTGAAATTAGTTTGGTTAAAATTTGAACCATAAGTTAAAACTGTATGCCTCTGGATGACTTGGGTGATATCGCCAGCGCATCAGTATGCGGTCAAAAGAAATGAGGTTTTTTTGTGACCAGCTCTCCTTTGCCTGCAGAGGATAGAGCAGTTTTTTTTTTTTTTTTTTTTGTCTAGAACCAGCTCTCCTCTCTTTGTCGAGGATAGAACTGCACATCTACTACAAAACATTTAACAGGTAGGTATTCAACTGATTTTAGAGTTCATAAATGTTTGTAACTGTCAAGCTTTGTTTACTACGTCTGCAAAAATGTAAGTGGTCTAAAAATTATTGGACCAAAACTTAGTGGAATATATTGGTCGAGTGATTGTTTCCAAAGTTATCTGAAAAGCTAATCCAATAATGAAAACATTATCTTCGATGGTTAGCGGATTAACAGAACTGTGCCCATCACTGCTGTTGGGGTCGTTTCCAGGTGCACCTGTTTTTTTCTGCTTCAACCAAAAATAAAATCTCTCTGCATTAATACATCTGACTCCTGATTGGTCCTTCACCAACTTGCTCACTTTATGATGAACATCGCAGAAATTCCACAACAGGAAGGGCAGAGAGGGCTGCAGCCCATCAGCAAAAAACAGAGAAAGGAAAGGGAAAATCAAGAACGTGCAGCTCTATAATGCCAGGGAAACTAGAGAGAAAAGGGTAAGATCACCATATTTATGATATGGTTACACCATGTAAGAGGTCTTGAAACAGAAAATAGACAACTATGACTGACAAGCTCAACACCTAAATCATTTTGGGAGATGCTGACTATTATATTAAATCATGAAGGGGGCTGACTACTCACAGTTAAACAGTATGACAATTGTTGAAAATTATTATTATTATCTTAAACTGTGGTTGAACTGTCAAAGAGATGTGATTGTGTCTGAACAATGATCTGATAGTTATGTCTTATTATATATATATATATATATGTCACCTAATCAGTCCTTGTGGTTTGTAAAAATAGTTTATCATCCCCGCCCGCATACCAACATCAGGCAGCATTATTTTGTTGTTGTTTTGTTGCCTAATTTTATTGATGGCAGTACAGCTGGTGCAAGAACCAGCACCAGGTGGTGAGTGTGCTTTAGCCGAAGATGGTCAAAGTTTACCGAGTCAGAGACAGAACTTACCGCTTGTCGTCAATGACAACCACAGGCGCAAGATGATACAGACTGCCAACAAGAAGCTGAAGCCATGGTACGGAGTGAGCATTCCTCCTGAGGCGACCCTGACTGACATTTACAACCAGTATGCATGTGGTATGCTGGACAATGGACGAAACTTGGACAACACGTTAGTGTCAAAAAGCACTCACGCTCGATAGTAAAGGGGAAATTTCCTTTCCCAGCCTAAACATTTTACTATATTGTATGGAGCCTGCCTAGGGAGATGGTGGTTGTTTTTTTATTTTTTTGGCAAAGATTATTGTGTTCCCTTGCAATACTTTTGTGTTCCCTCACAATATTATTGCGTTCCCTCGCAATAACATTTGAGTCCATATTTCCAGCCTGTCGATACACAGGCTCATTGAATCATTTGGATGGATTGCACATCATGGATAACCAAAACTTGATTTAGATTTACTTTAACCTGGGGCTTTCATACAGTAATATACTGGAGGCTTTCTCTGAGAGACACAATGTGATTATGTGCATGAAAACTCTGAAGTGTATTTTAAAGAAAAACAGTCTGTTTTGGCGGAGATATGATGCACTATAGTATGCCGTGCACTTTATTTGGGGTGAACTCCGAGGCTCTGGAAGCCTGGCTGGCTACCGAGTTACAGGTGTTGCTACTTACTATCACTGTTGTATAATATATTTCATACGGAGTCTTATAACTGTGCAAGTTGTAGCAACTTAAGCCCCTTTCACATTGGCGTATTCGTAGAGCTGCTCATTGCAGCATTGTGTTTCATTTAAATATGCCTGAAATGCACATGTACTCAGCCTTTTTCAGTGTTTGTTTCCTACTTGCAGCTGCGTGTGTTCACTTTTTAATGTGTGCACACAGTCACGTGTACCATGCCGCTATTAAACCAGTTCAGTGCTATTTTCTGCTTCTGTTCTCTACTGCAGGTGTGGTGTGGCTCAAAAACAGATTCATTTAACATTATTTATTTATTTATTTATTTATTTATTGTCTTGGTGGATCACTTTTATTGTGTACAGATGCTGCTGAGTCTGGCTGTGGTAAAGGCTGCCCCGAATAAAATGCTGTGAATCGTTAAACTTTTAAACCTCCGGTTGCTCCGATCAGGTCCGCTGATTTGATCAGACCTGATCGATCAGGGTGTTTGATGAGCGCACTGACATGTAGCGAGTGTGCTTTTATTTTAAAGAGTCACAGGTCTGATCAGACCTGATCGATCAGGGCGTTTGATGAGCGCACGGACATGTAGCGAGTGCGTGCTCATTTTAAAGATTCACAGCTCTTTTCAGGTTTGATCAGACCTGATTGATTAGGGCATTTGTTGAGCGCAACGACATGCAGCGAGTGTGCTTTTATTTTAAAGTCACAGGTTCGATCAGACAGAGAGACAGAGACAGAGTGAGGGAGAGCATGCGCGAGAGAGAGAGTGAGCAACCGACCTGCTGTTTCTGGATTTCTGAGTTGAGGTTCGATTCCCTGTTCTGAACACACAGGTGCTGTGGGCTGTGTGATCATATTCTCATGTTCTCCAGCTGACACATTCAGTTTTCGGTTGTGTACAGGAGTGTTGTGTTGCACAGACTTGCATGCAGTAATGCTATGTCGCGCAGACCTGCTTCAAACTGCTTCCAGCACTCCACACCGAAGAAAATTAAGCATGTTTAATTTCTTCCATCCTACGCGCGTAGCCCTCAACATACTGCTGCGTAGGGAGCAAAAACTCGACGTAGAGCTGCTAAAAGTGGGCGTAGAGCTGCTCAACTCAGCGTAGACGATACGCTGCAATGAGCAGCTCTACGAATACACCAGTGTGAAAGGGGCTTTACTCCCTCATCTCACAGGATCCCATTCTCTCTTGAATCTTGTTGCTGTGTGTGTGTGTGTGTGTGTGTGTGTGTGTGTGTGTGTGTGTGTGTGTGTGTGTGTGTGTGTGTGCGCGCGCGCGCATATGTGTTCAGTCTCCCTCCACCTGATTCCACTCACTGTGTGCTCTGATATGCATGAGCTTTAATATGATATTAGGTTATTGCAAGGGAACGCAAAAACTATTGTGAGGGAACGCAATAATCAATAATCTGGGCCAAAAAAAAAAATTAAACACCTTGACCCTAGGTGGGTACTGTAGTATTGTTTTTTCTAAGAAAAAAAAATCTGTCCACACTGATGACTTTTTTCTGATGTCAACAATGATAAACTAATGTTTTTTTTTATTGGGGGGTGTGGCTTATTTGTTCCTTTGTGTGGGTGACGTTATTAGTGTGCTTTTGTTGTTGTTGTTGTTGTTTTGTTTTGGGGTTTTTTTTACCATAATTTGTCTCCCATCTGTTTCGCAAGATTTCTTGGCTCTATTAGATTTGATGCTGCAATGTGCTGTGCACGTACATTGAACAAGACAGCAGTGTTTATTTTGTGGAACGATGATGAGTGAAATAAGCCAATTGAGAGCATGGGTTCTTTTATCATGAAGAAAGAAATCAAGTACATCATAAGCCAATTAGAAGCTTACTACTTTTTGGATATATTCGGAGTCATCGTTTGACCAACGGAGTTTAGTTCTGCAGCTTTATCGAGGTGAAAATAATATAAAAATAAAACGTGACATTTACTGCACTGCTGTGAAGGTTTAATGATCGGCTAACGTTAGCTTAGTCTTTTAGCACAGTTGAGCTGAGTGAACACTTTAATTTGTAAATGGTTCAGTTTTTTTACTTTTACCAAATAAAGCTACAGCTTTTTTCTGCGACCATAAAAGCTCAACTTTAAATAACTTATTTTTTTTAATATATATATATATATATATATATATATATATATATATATATATATATATATATATATATACGAGGTCTATTAGAAAAGTATCCGACCTTATTATTTTTTCAAAAACCATATGGATTTGAATCACGTGTGATTGCGTCAGACAAGCTTGAACCCTCGTGCACATGCGTGAGTTTTTCCACGCCTGTCGGTTGCGTCATTCGCCTGTTAGCAGGCTTTGTGTGAGGAATGGTCCACCCCCTCAGCGGATTTTCAGGAATTGGCGGAATGATTTGGGCTTTTTTTCCATGAGAATTTTTTCAGAAACTGTTAGAGACTGGCAGCTGGAAACCATTCGAAAAATGGAATTCCGCAGAATTCCTCCACACATCTGTCGCAATGTGCCCAAAAAGTGCTGATGTCCACGTCTTTTCACAATTCGTGTGCTAGTCAGATGAGGTCCCGGATAAAACACAGCGTCCAGTTTGGAAATGAATGGCACATTCCACTGTTACAGGAGTTTTTGTCATGGAAAGAGGAGCGGAGGCTTCGCGCGTCGCGGCGGTGCCGCATGGCGCACAGCAACACCGTGATGAAGTCTCACGGGCCATGCTCTGGCATGTCCAGGCACATCCACAATTTCTCGGATAATCACTCGATGGAAAAACCACCGACAGCTGTCTGAACGCCATCTCAAAGCCGTCCTGTGAGACCAAAACGGAGGTGGTTTTGTCTCACTCCAGCAACGAATTCATCGTGACGCGCGAAGCCTCCGCTTGGCTTTCCATGACAAAATCTCTTCTTAAAAGTGAAATCTGCTGGAAAATCGTTGATGTCCAGCTCTTGTGATAACCAGAGAAAGTGCACACGACGGTCCTGGCTCCACAGAGCCATCTGTTTAGAAATGATCTGGTGGTTTGATGGCGGCACGGAGCGCGGTGCGCCGAGCGTCCTTAAAGCCATCCTTAAAGCTGTAGTAACAGTCCTTATTCTCTGTGAAGCCCGTAAAATTTTCACCGAAAGCCAGATAAATTTTTCGAATGGTTTCCAGCTGCCAGTCTCTAACAGTTTCTGAAAAAATTCTGATGGAAAAAAAAGCCCAAATCATTCCGAAATTTCCTGACAATGAAAATCCGCCGAGGGGGCTGGACCACTCCTCACTCAAAGCCTGCTCACAGGCGAATGACACAACCTACAGGCGTGGAAAAACTCATAAAGGCGCACGAGGGTTCAAGCTTGTCTGACGCAATCACACGTGATTCAAATCCATATGGTTTTTGAAAAAAATAATAAGGTCGGATACTTTTCTAATAGACCTCGTATATATATATATATATATATATATATATATATATATATATATGTATATGTATATGTATATATATGTATATGTATATATATATATATATATATATATATATATATATGTATATATATATATATATATAGCAGGGATGGTGGCCAAGTGGTTAATGCACTTGGTTTCAGTGCAGAAGGTTCCAGGTTCAAATCCCACCCCTGCCACATTTCTCCATGTAATGTGGAGTTGTGTCAGGAAATCTGGCGTAAAACCTATGCCAATTCAACATGCAGATCCACCTTGGATTTGCTGTGGCGACCCCGAGCGCAAACAAGGGAGCAGCCGAAGGAACTTACTTTATATATATATATATATATATATATATATATATATATATATATAGTAGTGCTATGTGACTAAAAAGATTAATTCAGGTTTTGAGTATATTTCTTATTGTCACATAGGAAACAAGGTACCAGTAGATTCTCACAAATCCAACAAGACCAAGCATTCATGATATGCACACTCTTAAGGCTATGAAATTGGGCTATTAGTAAAAAAAAAAAAGTAGAAAAGGGGGTGTTCACAATAATAGTAGCATCTGCTGTTGACGCTACAAACTCAAAACTATTATGTTCAAACTGCTTTTTTAGCAATCCTGTGAATCACTAAACTAGTATTTAGTTGTATAACCACAGTTTTTCATGATTTCTTCACATCTGCATGTCATGTTCCTGCCCATGATGGGTTCATGTCCTGAATCTTGTGTTTTATTTATATGATATCAGGTTGCCATCATCATGCTTCAGTTATGTTTTGTATTGTTTTTATTTATTTTTGATGTATCATGGGCTTGCCACGCATTTAGTTTTGCTTTATTTTTTATTATTTGCTTTCACTCTTGGTCCATTATTTGCTTTAGTCTTAGGTTCATTCTGTTTATCACATTTATTATATTGTGCTTTAGTCACAGGGTTTTGTTACTATTTATTTTCAGTGCTTCTTTTCTATTATGTTCAATTTGTTATTTATTGCACCTTCTGTTTATCAGTTATCTTGTTTCATTAATTGCATTATTCTGTAGTCATCTGGCTTGTTTATTCTCTGTCAGTAGTTTATTTTTGCTCATCTCATTTGTGATTTCAGTTATGTTTTAATGTCAGGTTTTGTTTTCAGTTCTCATGTTCATGTTCGGTTACTGATCCTGGTTATAGTTGCATTTTATTTTGTCCATGGTTTCTGTTTTGAACGCCCCTGCACCAGCTCTTGTGTCTTTGTGTGTCACTTTGACTCTTTTTGCTCTGTGTTTTCTTCCACTTCCACTCTTGCACCTGCTCACGTGTCTTTGTCTCTTTCATCACTCCACTGTGTTTTCCTGCCTTCACTTTCTTGCACTGTGCACAATCTTTGTCTTCCCCTGTCACGCCCCTTCCAGAACTTTCTCTGACACCTGCTTCTTGTTTCACTGATTACACCACCAGTTATTTAAGTCCTCACAGTCTCACAGGTCACCGCCAGATTGTTGACTTTGTCACTTTCCAGTCTCTGTCTCATGTCTTGTTTTGTCCAGCTTATCAGTATTTTGACCTTGCCTGTTTTTGACCTCAAGTTTTGTCTTGCCTCTGATTACCCTTATGCTGTGTATTTTGACCTGTGCCTGCTTTTGAGTACGCCTCTTTTTCTTGTCTGCCTGCTACCTCTGCCACGCTGCTGGACCACACGTGTACCGATTACCTGCCTGTTGAGCCAATTAAATCCCTTTTGAACTCTGTCAGTCGTGTGAGTTTGCAGTTGTGTCCTACAGTTTGTGCCACGCCTGATAGAACAATCTGGCCAAATATGGACGCAGCAAGCTCACTTCTTGCTGTCACAGCGGCTGATTTAGCTGCTATAAAGGACATTTTTGCTGAACTCGACTTTTTTTCTTTGATTGTTTTCGTTCCTGCTTCACCCCAAAGAAGAGGTTTAAGTATTTAGAACATGCATGGGACCTTATTGAAGCTAATTGTTGGCTTTATCAATTTTTTCCTGAATTAGAGAAGCTGGATGACTTGTTTGCTGAGTGGAGACTCCCAGCCTGGGTCAGGCAGCCCGAACGTTACCTGCCAGCCTGCCCCCTCCTCTCGGACAGCGACTTAGAGTGGGAGGACATCGATGATGACACATCATCTGAGGCGGATGCACAGGTACTCCAGGCCACAGCCACAGTGTTTTTCAAGATTCAGGACTTATATTTCGAATTTTTGGATCATCCAGATCAGGGGCACAGACAACAGGGTTTCAAGGCCTTAGATCAGTTATTGCATGCCGAGCCTGAAATAGTGGCAGCATATCCTGAATTAGTGAACATTAAAACATTGTTTTGGCAAGGTCAACTCCCATCTTACCTTGAAGATCCTATGGATTTTTTGTTTGGACCTGATCATCATGAATTCTCCTCAGCCCCGCCTCTTCATATCACCCTTTCTAATGCTGCTATGACACTTCCAGATTCACTCGCATTGGAACCTCAGCTGCTGCCAGTGGCACCGCAGACCACGCCCACTCCGGCTCCACGCCGCATGTCAACACAAATGCTGGCCAAGCCACGTGAGCCGGAAGGCAGGGTGCCTCGACCGGTAGAGACACCAAAATCCTTCACGTCTCATCCGGTCCCGGTGCCGTTACCTAGAAAGATCCACCCATCTCAGCTGCTGTCCTCGGTTCCCGCATTCACCTCAGCCAATAATTCTGAGGTGCTTTCATTGCTCGTCTCCTTGGGAGTGACCACATCAGCAGAGTCTCTCACAAAGCCATTGGGAAAACCCCAGCCACCACCGCACTCAGTGCCACCTGCCGGAGCCACCACGGCGAATCAGCCTCGAGGCAAAGCAGGACCACCCACGACGCTCAAGGAACCCATGGTGGATGCCACGCCAGAACAGATCCCCAGAGGGGAGTGCACATCACTGGCTGCCTCAGCTGTGAGCTCCGCAGCGTGTGCGATATACGGCGCGGAGCACCTCATCTTGCTTAAGCCGTCAGTCAGACCTTGTGAAGAAACCACGCTGACAGCATCAGTGGGACCTCGGATGGGGCCCACGACTCCCCAGCTAATCACCATATCTGTGCCCCAGGATTTACCTTCTGCCCAGCCCTCATCCACAGAACCTGTGACAATCACCACACCTTGGCTCTCATCTGCCGACACACCACCGGAGACTTTTGGGATGTACACACCTTCTGAGCTACCAGCACCACCCACGTCTCCCGAGCCGCCAGAAGGACCGTTAAAAGAGGTCACGGCTTCAAGTGTTATACCGTTCACAAAACAGATTCCTCCGATGTCATCACGGGTGTCCGGGAAGGCACCTGCGCCGTGCACCACCACAGAAGAACCTGTTAAGTTGGTTTCGCTCTCTGCCTCATGACAGTGCTGTACCCAGAAGGGGACTCTGACAACATTGCTGGTAGGACAGTTCTTGTGCGTTTTTGCTTAAGAATGTGGTTTAATATGATTCTCCTCCTGTTATGCCGGCCTGAAAAGCAAGGTTTTCTCTCCAGTCCTTTCATTCCTTGGTTATCTCAGAATAATGTTTTTTTGGGGTTTAACATTTTACTTTATCTTATTTAGCTGCTTTGGATTTCTCAGACAGGCACTGTTCACATTCTTATTTGAAATGGAGCCACCATGCATGTTTTGGTTTTGTGATGTTTTTGCCCTGGTTTTCTTTCCAAAATTTGACTGCTAAAAATGCTTGGGATACATTTCTGGGGAAATTTCACTACTTTAAAGCCTTGATTGCTCTGTTTATTCCTCCATATGGGTGGTTCAATGGCTTGCTTTATTGGGTTGTGTGTCGGCTCCAGTGACTTATTGTTCAGTTCTATTCCCATAAAAAGGTTGAGAGTAAACCATCAATTTTTCATGATCCACTTAACTTTTCATGTTGTGTTTTTCTCTCGTTTTGCTGCTCCCTTCTGAGAACAGATTTTCCCTCAGTCAACTTTGCCACTAATTTTTCCTTCTGTTTGTTAGTCAGTCATGTTTTGGTATATCTTTTGAATATGTCTTTATTTGCATTCTTGGTATGGGTATTACTTCAGTTCGGCTTCCAAGGTTTATGATTGATTCAATTGTTCCTCGGTTTTTGTGGGTTGGTCATTTTTCTGTGGTTCATTTTTTGTCATGAGTGATTAGTCGGGTCTCATACAATTGACTGTACTTCCCTCTGTTGGCTGGGCACTTGAGTCCTTCAATTTCTTGTGTCCATGGCAGGTTAGCAGGTCGGTCTCCCCTGAGGTGGTTAGCTGTTGGGACATTGGGCGTCCCACGTCAGTCCCTGGTGCACTTCCTCTTCCTGCCACCCATCCTGGCACATCGCCAGGCCACCCCCCCCCTGAACCTCCCGTAGGCCGAGTTACTCATCAGGGCCGATCTCCTGACTCTCCAGGGGTTGCTACAGGTGCTTCCGGCCATCCCCCTGGGACTAATGTGTTTTCTGTTTGGCCTCATTGTTTCCCTGTTGCCCACCTCACGGTCACCCTCCGGATGCCACGTTTGCCCGTTTGCCTGCCTGACCAGTGGTATCATCGTTTTTGCTAGGTTGCCTCCCGGTGGGGGCTGGTTATTCCCGGGCAGTTTTTCCTGCCCCATCCGCTGCTCTGGTTATGTGTATGTGGTTCCCCTGGGTGCAGGTCCATCTTCTTGGATGTTTTTGCCCTCCTGCCTTTTCCCCATCCCCCCACCCATTGTTGGCTTGGTCCATGGGTTCTGGGGACCGCCAGTGTCGGTCCCTTGGGGTGGGGGTACTGTCATGTTCCTGCTCATGATGGGTTCATGTCCTGAATCTTGTGTTTTATTTATATGATATCAGGTTGCCATCGTCATGCTTCAGTTATGTTTTGTCTTGTTCTTATTTATTTTTGATGTATCATCTTGTATCAACATCATCTTGTTTCATTAATTGCATTATTCTGTAGTCATGTGGTTTGTTTATTCTCTGTTTGTTAGTAGTTTATTTTTGCTCATTTCATTTGTGATTTCAGTTATGTTTTAATGTACATGTTCGGTTCCTGATCCTGGTTATAGTTGCATTTTATTCTGTCCATGGTTTCTGTTTTGATTGCCCCTGCACCAGCTCTTGTGTCTTTGTCACTATGACTCTTTTTGCTCAGTTTTCTTCCACTTCCACTCTTGCACCTGCTCACGTGTCATTGTCTCTTTCATCACTCCACTCTCTGTTTTCCTGCCTTCACTTTCTTGCATTGTACACAATCTGTCTTCTGCTGTCACGCCCCTTCCAGAACTTTCTCTGACACCTGCATCTTGTTTCACTGATTACACCACCAGTCAAGTCCTCACAGTCTCACAGCTCACCGCCAGATCGTTGACTTTGTCACTTTCCAGTCTCTGTCTCATGTCTTGTTTTGTCCAGCTTATCAGTATTTTGACCTTGCCTGTTTTTGACCTTGAGTTTTGTCTTGCCTCTGATTGCCCTTATGCTGTGTATTTTGACCTGTGCCTGCTTTTGACTACGCCTCTGTTTCTTGTCTCCCTGCTACCTCTGCCACGCTGCTGGACCACACGTGTACCGACTACCTGCCTGTTGAGCCAATTAAATCCCTTTTGAACTCTATCAGTTGTGTGAGTTTGACGTTGTGTCCTACAGTTTGTGCCACGCCTGATACTGCGAGGCATTAATTTTGTTGGTTTGGAACCAAGATTTTGCTGGTTTACTAGTGTGCTTGGGGTCATTGTGTTGTTGAAACACCCATTTCAAGGGCATGTCCTCTTCAGCATAAGGCAACATGACCTCTTCAAGTATTTTGACATATCCAAACTGATCCATGATACCTGGTATGCGATATGTAGGCCCAACACCATAGTAGGAGAAACATGCCCATATCATGATGCTTGCACCACCATGCTTCACTGTCTTCACTGTGAACTGTGGCTTGAATTCAGAGTTTAGGGGTTATCTCACAAACTGTCTGTGGCCCTTGGACCCAAAAAGAACAATTTTACTCTCATCAGTCCACAAAATATTCCTCCATTTCTCTTTAGGCCAGTTGATGTGTTCTTTGGCAAATTGCATGTCTTTTATTTAACAGAGGGACTTTGCGGGGGATTCTTGCAAATAAATTAGCTTCACACAGGCGTCTTCTAACTGTCACAGCACTTACAGGTAACTCCAGACTGTCTTTGATCATCCTGGAGCTGATTAATGGGTGAGCCTTTGCCATTCTGGTTATTCTTCTATCCATTTTGATGGTTGTTTTCCATTTTATTCCATGTGTCTCTGTTTTTTTTTTTTTGTCCATTTTAAAGCATTGGAGATCATTGTAGATGAACAGCCTATAATTTTTTGCACCTGCGTATAAGTTTTCCCCTCTCCAATCAACTTTTTAATCAAACTACACTGTTCTTCTGATCAATGTATTGAACGTCCCATTTTCCTCAGGCTTTCAAAGAGAAAAGCATGTTCAACAGGTGCTGGCTTCATCCTTACATAGGGGACACCTGATTCACACCTGTTTGTTAAACAAAATTGACAAACTCACTGACTGAATGCCACACTATTATTGTGAACACCCCCTTTTCTACTTTTTTTTTTACTAATAGCCCAATTTCATAGCCTTAAGAGTGTGCATATCATGAATGCTTGGTCTTGTTGGATTTGTGAGAATCTACTGAATCTATTGGTACCTTGTTTCCCATGTAACAATAAGAAATATACTCAAAACCTGGATTAATCTTTTTAGTCACATAGCACTATTATTCTGAACACTACTGTGTGTGTATGTATGTGTATTTGACCCAACGCGTCATTCCTATTGGACAGTGCGAAGCTTTGTCTTGGCTCAGAGCAGAGAATGTTGGATTGGGTTGAACTTTGACCGCATCAGCCTGTCGACAAGTGGAAATGCGCACTCAGCTTCTGACGCCACTAAAAAGCAACACACCTAATTGAAAATAATGCTTTTTAGACCGATTCGTGACACCTCTGATGCTTCTGACGTGTCCGGTGTGAAAGGCCCTTCAAAGGCCCTTCAGGCTCAATCAGTTCAAAGTTACGAGCCAAATCAAATCAATTTTATATATATAGCGCCAAATCACAACAAACAGTTGCCCCAAGGTGAGCCAGGTGACAACAATCCTGAATAAGTGAGTGGATTCCTCAAACACACCCTGCCATCGATCACAGATTCATGATGCACCATGGCAACCAGAGTGGTGTACTTCTCCCTGGCAGGAGGCAAAAATAACATGGAGGTTGACAAGGACGCAGTGGACCAAATAAGAAAGAAAAGTAACATTCATTTATTCATTCATCTTCTACCGCTTAGTCCAATTAAGGGTCACGGGGGGCTGGAGCCTATCCCAGCAGTCATAGAGCGCGAGGCGGGGTACACCCAGGACATGACGCTAGTCTGTCACAGGGCCACAAACAGACAAACAAGCACAGACACACCCACACACACACCTATGGACACTTTAAAGACTCCAATCCACCTAACCCGCATGTCTTTGGATGTGGGAGGAAACTGGAGCACACACGGGGAGAACATGCAAACTCCACACAGAAAGACCACGGGAATTGAACCCACGACCTTCTCACTGTGAGGCAACAGTGCTAACCACTAATCCACTGTGCTGCCAGAAAAGTAACACTGCCACAGTAAAAAACAAAACAAAAGAAAAAAAAAAATAACACTGCCACACTCATAGAGATGTATAACTCTAAGGCCACAGTAAAAAACAAACAAACAAACAAAAAAAAAAAACAGCACAGATAAAAAAAGAAATAAACTCCACCACAGTTATAAAAAAGAAAAACACCTCTACAGTTATAAACAATGACAATGTTAGTTGTGCACATATCTGTAGGAACCTGTAAATTTTGTAATAATTGTAACATCACCATTTATCTAAAATGTTTGGGATTAATGATCACAGGTGTTTCAATAATGACAGTGGGTCCAGTTGAAAGTGATAACAGTGTGTAGAGTGGGGAGTGGAATAACTATTAGTTTGTGTTTGATATGACTGCTGACTGAGATAAGGGATGAGGTTGTTGACCCCCCAAACGTCAATCTGCTGCAAACCATGAATATCTGCAAACTGTGAATAATTTTGCTGCAAAGCATGAATAAACTATACCACAAAACGTGAACGCAGGTCTTGCAAAACTTAAGTCGCAAAATGTGAATATCGCAAAACATGGACAGTGAGAGGTGTGTGTGTGGGGGGGGGGTAACTGGTGTGATCCAACTGTCAAACAGTAATGTGTGCAAGTAGAGGGGTGGCATGAAACCCCATGGTGCAATGACAGTTTGGGGCGTGCAGTCATAATCCCGCAGATGGTCTCTTCAAACCCTGGCTCCTCAGCCAAGTATATACTGTACACCAAGTGTGAAGAAAGTCACGGTTTGCCAGATGTGCATTCACGTTCCATGAGATATTTTTTCAGCAATCACATCTTGAAATACATAGTTTGCAGATAGTTCACAATTTGCTGTGATTCATGTTTTGGGGGTTAATAGGATTGAGTAGATCCTGGTCTGGAGCAGGCTAGCTCCACAGAGTCAATCTCCATGATGTCTTATGCCATATTATACCCCCCGTTCCACTATCCCCGTTTTTGTGCAACCGGATCACGGATGAGTTGAGCTAGGATAACCATGAAATTCTGGCTTAATCCCTTATCTACCTTTCGTGGAATAGGGCCCTGGTCTCCACTATGCTGGACATCACTGTATGGTTTCTTTCTTCAGTCATTGATAATGTAAATTTAGAAACTGAATAGCATATTTAGGAACAACACAAGACCAGCATGGAAGAAGGACAACATACAGTTGGGAATACTGGACCTACTGCAACATTTAATTTAATAATTAACAGGTCTTTTAATTTGTTGATTCTGAATTCAGCTGAATTAGCCATTCCCAAAAAAATGAATAAATAAATAAAAATGATGTGAGATAGTCACACACATGAAGCATGTAGACAGGAGTACAATATGGTGTCATTTGAAAAAGAATTAGCAAAGGCTAAGGAAAAGGCCTTTAATTTCATTTACAGCTTAGGGGTGCTGAACCCACCTCAGAGAACAACCTGATCCTGAGCGTTCATAAGACAAAATAACTCATCATGGACTTCAGCAAGAACAGGCAGGACTAAGGTCCCTTGATTGACTGAGTAGCGACCTGATGAGTCAGAAAAAAAAAGGTTATGTGAGTCGTGGTGCCATCTTGGGTCCAAAATAGCATTTGCTGTTATTCTGTCTGTATGTATTTCCAGCTATTTCATTAAGTTATTTGCTGAAAATGATGGGTTGTTGTGTGTTTGGATGCACAAATAGACACAGCAAGGGCTTCAAGATGTACACTTTCCCTTCACATCCAAATAGAAGAAAAATTTGGAAAAATAAAGTCAGCCGTGTGGGATGGAAGCGACTTCATCGTCAAAGCTTTGAGAGGTAAATTTATTGTTCAGTCACATGTACAGTAAAACTCACCTAAACCATCATCGTATATCAACCGGATAGTTGCAGTCACCGGACAAAAAAAGTCCAGATGTTTTTGTATTATTTTCCATGTAATAAACACCATATACAGTATAACAGATTTTGTATAACGTATTTTGCGCTCACATGAGATCAAATGTCCGTCCGATCTCAATGCATTTCCATTAAAACCCCTTGCATGTTGGACCGGAGTCATTTCCATTAATTTTTTTTCACACCGTGCTCAGACTTGGAGCCGCAGCCTGACGTGCACCTGTTAAATCAGACACATGAAAAGGCTGTGATTTGACACTTTACTGCTTTCACTCCTTTGTCTGCCATCATATTTTAATAGTTTTTGCAAGTGCGCATGCTGATTACATTTTGGGATCACATATGTTTGACGGAAAAGTCCACAAATTTACAACACAGAGTCTGAACAAGATAAAATTGTACATCTTACCTTGGAGGTAATGATTGTAGAAAAGAAAAGCTTGTTAAGGGTCAAATTAGTTTATCATAAAGCATAATCCAGCGATGGAGAACCTTAAAACTGTCACGCACGTCATTGCATGACACGGTTACAGAGTTGCAGAAGCATAAATCAGGCTGTAAATTCATTAATAAATTAATAAAATAATAAAAACGTTGCAAACATAAAAGTTTCAGTAGTTCAGCGCAGCTGGAAGCAAAATGACACCATGTTCTGAGTTTACGTTACTCTCCTCAATTAAGGGACCCTAGACAGGACCCCCCCCCCGCCCTTCATAATGGAGAATGCATGGAAACTGTCACCACCTCCAGGTTTCTGAGCACCCACATCTCCGCAAACCACTCTTGGACCTCCAACATCTGGGCTCTGGTTAAAAACACTCAGCTACACGTCCTGCGTTTCCTCAGGAAGAACAACCTGGACAGAAAGCTACTGCTGGCCTTCTATCACTACATACTGACATACTGTCTGGGTGTGTGGTCCACAGGCTCCACAGCTGAAGACTGGAAGGCAGTGCAGAGGGTCTTAAACATTGCCCAAGAGATCATCAGCTGCACAATCACTGCCCTAAATGTTTACAGTCACTTTTTAAACTTTCATTTGGTGATGTCATGGCTCTTCCCCTGCTGTCAAGACAGCACACGGGAGCTGTCAGAGTGGCGTCTCACAGCTGATCGTCATTCCTGCAGAGCGGCGCATTCACAGCTGCTTTCCATCTCGCCTCATCCCACCAGTATATAACCTCAGATTGTCCACTGATTTGGGGCCCGAATCTCCAGGTTGATACCAGGTTGTCTCCGAGAACCTCAGCATTGATACCCGGTTTTCACTGGGTTCCAGCTGTGCTCCAACAATGCACCCAGCTGGTAAACTGGTCTTTAATGTCTATCTGTTTAATAATCTTGGTTTGGAGTCTCTTACCATTTATGGAGCTAATGTGCCCTGTTGTGTGATTTTTCCCATGGTGACCTCCACGCTCATGAACGTAACTTGTCACTTTTTTCCCATCATGAGCATCCACGCTCATGAACGTAAGCTGTCATGATTTTCCCATTGTGAGCTTCCACGCTCAAGAATGGTGTTTCTCCCTCTGTAACATCCTGGCTCAGAATGTAACTTGTCGTGTTTTTCCTGCCGTGATATTCCAGGCGTAGAATGCAACCAGGCTGAGAATGTTCCCATGCTCTGAACGTAATCAGCTGTGTTTTTTCTGTTACAAGCTTCCAGATTTAATCTACCATATGTTATTTCCTCTGCGAGTTTTCTGATTCAGACATAACCGACCGTATATTCCTTAGTGAGCTTTTAGGTTTGTAATGTTAAGTTATCAATCGTGTGTTTTTTATGTGGTGTCAGCTCCAGCTCTTAATATTACTTTAGTTATTTAAAGTGGATCGTTCATGTTTTCCACAGTTATGCTATCATGCCTTTTGCTTCTACCCTGACGTATTCTGCTCTTCGCCTGGTGTGTCATCACTCGCAGCATTTAGCATTCTATCAGCTGTTAATTATCAGAGTCTGATCGTCTCCATGCTGTTCAGCAATCCCAGCTGTTATTCAGTTTTCAGTCTGTGCGCGTCTGCGCTATTCAGCGATATCAGGTGTTATTCAGTTTTCAGAGTCTATGCGTATCCATGCTGTTCGGCGATATCAGCTGTTGTTCAGTTTTCAGAGTCTGTGCGCGTCCGTTCTGTTCAGCAATATTAGCTGTTATTCAGTTTTCAGAGTCTGTGCGAGTCCGCGCTATTCAGCGATATCAGCTGTTATTCAGTTTTCAGAGTCTGTGCGCGTCCGTGCTGTTCAGCGATATCAGCTGTTAGTTTTCAGAGTCTGTGCACGTCCGCGCTATCCAGCGATATCAGCTGTTATTCAGTTTTCAGAGTCTGTGCGCGTCCGTGCTGTTCAGCGATATCAGCTGTTATTCAGTTTTCAGAGTCTGTGCGCGTCTGTTCTGTTCAGCGATATTAGCTGTTAGTTTTCAGAGTCTGTGCACGTCCGCGCTGTTATTCAGTTTTCAGAGTCTGTGCGCGTCCCTGCTGTTCGGCGATATCAGCTGTTATTCAGTTTTGAATTTGCTAAAACTTTGATTTGAACTGACTTACCTGCACTGAATCCTTGAATGAACTAAGACTTTGATCCTGAACTGACACTCCGAATGAACTTATTTGAGTAGTTTTGACACATCATATCTGGATGTGCATCCAAGTGCACATCCACAGTCTCACCTTCCCTCTCGTTCTTTCCAGCAGTTAATCCTGTCTCAGCAGCTCCACAGGCTCACTTCACCTGGTCCCAGTCCCTGTCCTGTTTGTACTGTCCCATCAGTCATGTCTTCGTGGTCCATCTTATCTGTCCCAACGGTCAGGTCCTCGTGGTCCATTCTGGTGTAGTCTTCCCCTTTGTTCAATAAATTGTTGTTTATATTACCCTGCCTGCCTTACTGCTCCCTGCATTTGGGTCTAACATCCAAACCCGGTCCGAACCATAAGATTCTGGGCCAACCGTGTATATATATATATATATATATATATATATATATATATATATATATATATATATATATATATATATATATATATATATATATATATATCAGTAAACAGTACATATTTCATACTTAAACAATTTTGTGTGGTGAATAACATGTCTTGTTTTTCTTTTTTGTGGTGAACAGTAGCTCTGTGGGAGCACCCCGCCGTACAATGGCAATAAAGACTATTCTATTCTATTCTTGTTAGCAATGGCAATGGACAGGTTAATGGACGAGTTCAGCTGGACAGGTGGATTTACACTCTAGAGAGAAGGGCAACGAGTCAGTCAGAGCAAGACTGAGTGCATGTGTTTGAATGAGAGGAAGTCTAGTAGAATAGTGTGGTTACTGTAAATGAGTTTAAATGCTTGGGGTCAACAATATAAATTAATAGAGAGTGTGAATTGTGGATTGGATGGAGAAAGGTGGCAGGAGTGATTTGTGACATAAGCATATCTGTAAAAATGAAAATGAAAGTTTACAAGCATGCTTTGAGACCTATGTTGTATGGCTTCAAGACTGTAGTGCAAACAAAGAGACAGGAGGCAGAGCTTGAGGTGTCAGAGATGAAGATGTTGCAATTTTCTTTGGGAGTGATGAGTATGGACAATTTTAGGAATGAACATATCAGAGGGACAGCTGAGGTAGGACGGTTTGCAAACAAAATGGTTTGGACATGTGCAGATGAGGGATCTCATCTGCACATGTTCATAGGGAGAAGGATGCTGAGGATGGAGCCACCATAGAGCTCAAAGACAAGGTTCATGGATGTGCTGAGGGAGGACATGCAGGTGGTTGGTGTGCCAGAGGAAGATGCAGAGGACAGGGTGAAGAAGATGCGATATTTAACAGACTGGCAGTTTCTTCATAATCTCACAACAACAGCACATCATAAAACATAACACAACTAAACACAACTCTTTCCATTTGGTTTAGTGTTCCCATGGGTTTTTAAACAGCAGTCCCCACCCCGAATGAATGTCAACCTCCCACCTGGGAGCTGTGTGGTAGAGATGTTGACTGAAAGGTTAGAGTATTCAGCCTAGTGACCAGAAGATCCTTGATTCCTGATCAGAATGGAAAGTCACAAATACATGTATTTCTCTTCTGTTTTTATATTCTGCCACAACTGTGTCATAAAAGTCAGTTTTAGGTATCCTCTCTGTATCCTGTCAAACATCTATGACCAAGTGCTATAATTCATCTGTAACCTTGCACATCTACTTATACAATTATAGACTTTTGATGAGGTGTACCCGTGATTATGCAGACCTGGTCAGGATGGGGTTCACCGAGGCCAAGGAAGTTGGGAGTTTGTCAAACATACTAAAACTGAAAAGTCAACCTCAAGTTTCAACTCTTTATTACTGCTGTCATACTGCACCAACTAACATCCCATTGATCGACTGGAGATGCCTGTTAAGTCCGTGATGAAGAGTCATCAGGCTTGTTTTCTTATAAAGTTCGCCATTTGCCTATCTGGCAGGGGTGGTGGCCAAGTGGTTAATGCGCTTGGTTTCAGTTCAGAAGGTTCCAGGTTCAAATCCAACCCCTGCCACATTTCTCCATGTAATGTGGAGTTGCGTCAGGAAGGGCATCCGGCGTAAAACTTGTGCCAATTCAACATGCAGATCCACCTTGGATTTGCTGTGGCGACCCCAAGTGCAAACAAGGGAGCAGCCGAAGGGACTTACTATTTGCCTATCTGGCTTCCACGTAAAATTGACCGAGTACTCCGTCAAGCATCCATCTGTCATAAGTTTCAAAGTTGGGTGCATGTCCCTTTTTAGTGACGTACTTGCGAAACAGGTTGGTTGCTGTGTATTTGTGCGGGTGTTCTTTGCATCTTTATCATGTAAAATTTAAGTCAGCATCGCTAACAGATGCAAACCTGTCTTCTGCCATCTTGTCAACAAACTGACAGCCAAAGTAGTCATTGTATCGTGTTATCTGATTGGTCGTTATTTATAGAAGGCGTCGCTTGATTAGCTAGCGCTACGCTGCACGTGAGGCATACTCATTTCGCATGTGTGGTCTACTCAGCTCCACCAGCAGTCAGCTCGGCATGTGGTACAGCTCAGAAAGTGTCAAATGGGCCAATCAGAAGTTGGGAAAATCCCATACCATATAATAATAATTATTATGTCAACTTGCCATAAACAGAAAAAATAGATGCATATTTTGTTAATGTCAAGTTGTCATGACAGACATTTTCTGGTAATGTTACTCATGTCAAGTTGTTAGAATAAGGGTATGCCAAACAAATGTATTGTCAAGTTCTCATGACAGACATGTTCTGATAATGTTACTTTGATTAACATCAAGTTGTCATTAATCAAGACAACTCAAAAAATGTGAACTTATGACAAAAAACAAATGACATGTTATGACATCAGTCATAAATGTTTAGGACATTGACATAATGTTCATGACACATCCATGTGTCATGTAACAGTTATGACAGTGTCATTTCACTGTTATCACGATACCTTCAAGTGTTACCATTTTTTTGTTTATTTTATGTCAGCCTATCAGGCACTGATAACATTTTCCACCAGCCTTGTGGTTAATGTGCACACAGTCTGCAGTATTATGCTGTAACTGTGTTCCTGTTGTGACTTCACTTCATTGGTGACAATTACATCTGACAAGGACAATTCACTTATTTTCGGTACTTTGATAGAAAGCATGTCACGCACACATCTTTCTGAATTCTGGGCAATTTCAGTTCTGATCATAAAGCAGTGCTGAAGCTGGCTCACACTGGCCTTCCTGCTCCCTGACAGCTAATGTGCTAATTGTTAATTTCACTTCTGTTTCCTTGCACCTTGACTGCTGACTGCAGGAACATATTAAAGTTTAAAATAGTAAGTACACCGTCTTGAATTCTTTATGCTTGCCTCTTCGAGTTATTAGTGGTGAAACAAACTGTGCCAAATCAATAATTAATGTTTCTGTTTGTGTAGTTATTGTGTTCTGGTCCAGTGGTTCCATCTGTTTATATGGGTTCTGCCCTGGATGCGCTTTAGTAACATACTGCAGTATTTATGTGCCAGGTTTGGTTTCTGTGGGGAGTTTGTTTATAACTGCTACCGATGCACATTGACTACCTTCAGACTGAGCTTAGTGAAATTGAGAACTGCTGCAAACTACAGCCAGGGGCCCCAAAAACAAACTTTCTGCAGGCACTGGGGGGTGGAGGTGGAGAGATCCAAGCTGTAGGAGAGTATGGTGGTCCCACATCACTCAGATCTTACCTGATCCATCACAGTCTGGTTCACTTTAGAAATGTGAATTCACACTTAAAGGTTCTAGTCAATAAATCTGCTTAAATAAAAATCAAAATGTCTGGAGTTCTGTTCATCAGCAAACATTTTTTCAGCATCCATGGATGAAAATTTCCAACCTTCCAACCTGAACTCTCTCAGGATCTCCAGTACTGCCTCCAGGCAAACCCGAATATTTAGACACAACAACAACTACTTCCCAGAATAGTTTGTCCACAAACCAACAGTGGTGTGAAAGGCTGTCTGCACACTACTCCTCCTCAGCAGTATGTTCAGAATTCTGCAAAAAGGGCCAACACTCAGAGACAATGAAGCAAGTAGACTTACACAGTATGTGGAGCAACAGACATTTTCAGTATTGCTAGTGGGATTATGGATTATGGCAGAATCATCTTTATTGTATTATTTTTAGTATGGCAGACTTATATGAACATACCAGATTCATCTACCATTAAAAAACAAATCAATTTTACGAGTAGTGTGCTTTGTTTTTGTTTGTTTGTTTGTTTTTGTAATATACAGTATGGGCAGCATGGCGGATTAATGGTTAGCACTGTTGCCTCACAGCAACAAAGGTCCTATGTTTGCTTCCCACCTGGTCCTTTTGTTGTGAAGTTTGCATGTTCTCCCCATGTTCATGTCAGTTCCCTGTGGGTTCTCTGGCTTCTTCACACTTTCAAAGACATTCAGATTAGGTGAATTTGACTCTTTAAACTGACTGTGTGTGTCAGTCCTGCAATAGACTGGCGACCTATTCAAGGTGTATCCTGCTTCTTGCCCAGTGACCGCTGGAATAGGCTCCACCCTCCACACCTGAATTGGAATAAGCAGGTACAGAAAAATGAATGGGCAGCATGGTGGCTTAGTGGTTAGCACTGTTGCTTCACAGCAAGAAGGTCATGGGTTCGGTTCCTACCTGTGGCCTTTCTGTGCGGAGTTTGCGTGTTCGCCCTGTGTTTGTGTGGGTTGTGTCCGGGTGCTCTAGCTTCCTCCCACATCCAAAGATGTGCAGGTTAGGTGGATTGGAAACTTTAAATTGTCCGTAGGTGTGTGAATGTGTGGGTTTGTCTATATGTGGCCCTGCGACAGAGTGGCGTACTGTCCAGGGTGTACCCTGCCTCAAGCTCTATGATTGCTGGTATAGGCTCCAGCATAATTGGAGTAACCGGTTGAAGATGAGTGAGTGAGAAAATGAATGATCGTACTTCTTTTAAACAAAAAATAAGTGAGTATACATTCAGTTTACTTATGTACGTAATACTTATCAGAGATAAACTTAACAGATAATGCTAAAAGTGCACTTAGCTTATACTAACAAGGATACAGAAAAGTTTAGGAAGTTTGGACTTTTCTCATAATTAATGGCATACACAGATAAGTACACACACAACTCTAAGGGCTTCTTCACACATAACAATGTCAGGCTGACTCTCATGAAGACATCAGCTGGGCTCTCATCTCACGAGAGCCGGCTCTCGTTTCATGAACGCATCAGCCTACATGGCATGTCCAGCGTGCAGTGTTCCGCTGGTGACCATGTTGCAAATGTGATATGTGTTTTAATTATTACAATGTGGTGAAATCCCACAGTGACACATGCCTCGGAGTGATTCTCAGCATTGCACAATATTCACCAGTGTTGTGGTGCGCTGAAGCGACATGTTTTAATTTATACCCATGTGAGAACAGGAAGCTGACGTCTGTGCATCACGGTGTAGTTATGCGATGTCATATTCGGCCAGCCACTACAGGTGTTCCCCAGCTGTGACTTCCTCTTATCGAGTGGACTATACAAGTATGAACCTTCTGGTCTTCTGTATATGACCCATGGTCATAGACGTACAGTCATGAAATAACATATATGAAGCAATGCACTCTTATGTCCACATCTGCTGGCCCGGCATTTCCAGCCGGTCCCGTGTGTCCAGTCAGTGGCGTGCCAAAGTACAGACACCATATCATGTGGACCATAGCTGACATGTTGGTGACGTGACAGCTGAGTGTACACATGATCTGATGGTTCGTCGAGGTGTGTGCTGTGCGGACGATGCAGCCTTTCGCAAAGGCAATATACAACCCCAATTCCAATGAAGTTGGGGCGATGGGTAAAATGAAAATAAAAACAGAATACAATGATTTGCAAATCCTCTTCAACCTACATTCAACTGAATACACCACAAAGACAAACTATTTCATGTTCAAGCTGATTAACTTTATTGTTTTTGTGCAAATATTTTCTCATTTTGAAATGGATGCCTGTAACACATTTCAAAAAAGCTGGGACAGTGGTATGTTAACCACTGTGTTACATCATCTTTCCTTCTAACAACACATAATAAGCGTTTGGGAACTGAAGCTTTGTAGGTGGAATTCTTTCCCATTCTTGCTTGATGTACGACTTCAGTTGATCAACAGTCTCCGTTGTCATATTTTGTGCTTCATAATGCACCACACATTTTCAATGGGCAACAGGTCTGGACTGCATTCAGGCCAGTCTAGTACCAGCACTCGTTTACTATGAAGCCATGCTGCTGTAACACATGCAGAATGTGGCTTGGCATTGTCTTGCTGAAATAAGCAGGGGCGTCCCTTAAAAAGATGTTGCTTGGATGGCAGCATGTGTTGCTCCAAAACCTGGATGTACCTTTCAGCACTGATGGTGCCATCACAGATGTGTAAGTTGCCTATGCCATGGGCACTAACACATCCCCATACATCACAGATGCTGGCTTTGAACTTTGCACTGGTAACAATCTGGATAGTCTTTTTCCTCTTTTGTCCAGAGGACACAACCTCCATGATTTCCAAAAACAATTTGAAATGTGGACTCATCAGACCACACCACACTTTTCCACTTTGTGTCTGTCCATTTCAAATGAGCTCTGGCCCTGAGAAGGCGATGGCGTTTCTGGATGTTGTTGATGTATGGCTTTCGCTTAGCATGGTAGAGTTTTAATTTGCACTTGTAGATGTAGCGTCGAACTGTGTTAACTGACAATGGTTTTCTGAAGTGTTCCTGAGCCCATGCGGTAAGATCCTTTACACAATGTCAGATTTTAATACAGCGCGGCCTGAGGGATCGAAGGTCACGGGCATTCAATGTTGGTTTTCAGCCTTGCTGCTTACATGTAGAAAGTTCTCCAGATTCTCTGAATCTTCTGATTATATTATGGACTGCAGATGATGGATTCCCTAAATTCTTTGCAATTGAACGTTGAGAAACATTTTTCTTTAAACTGTTGGACTATTTTTTCATGCAGTTGTTAACAAAGTGGTGATCCTTGCCCCATCTTTGCTTGTGAATGGCTGAGCCTTTTGGGAATGCTCCTTTTATACCCAATCATGACACTGACCTGTTTCCAATTAGGTGTTCTTTGAGCATTCATTAATTTTCCCAGTCTCTTTTTTCCCCGTCTGAACTTTTTTGAAAAGTGTTGCAGGCATCCTTTTCAAAATGAGCAAATATTTGCACAAAAACAACAACGTCTATGAGTTTGAACATTAAATATCTTCTCTTTGTGGTGTATTCAATTGAATATAGGTTGAAGAGGATTTGCAAATCATTGTATTCTGTTTTTTATTTAAATTTTACACAACATCCCAACTTCATTGGAATTGGGGTTGTATGTTTTCATGTATTTCCATGTGAGGACATCAGGCACACACACACACACACACACACACACTTCATGGTGGACAGTTGTAAGGTCATGTCCTTCAAAACACGGTACGTGTTCTCCAGCTGACATCCAGGTCCAGAGATCTCAACAGCAGCGGCTCTTTTTTCTAAACCTGTGAGACACATCGAAGTGGACACGGTTCGAAAAATTAAGCTGGTTTTCAGTGAAAATTTTAACGGCTGATGAGAGATTTTGAGGTGATTCTGTCGCTTTAAGGACTTCCCACGGTGCGAGACGTCGTGCAGCGCTCTCAGGCGCCGTCGTCAGCCTGTTCAAGCTGAAAACCTCCACATTTCAGGCTCTATTGATCCAGGACGTCGTGAGAGAACAGAGAAGTTTCAGAAGAAGTCGGTTTCAGCATTTTATCCGGATATTCCACTGTTAAAGGAGATTTTTTTAATGAAAGACGTGCAGACGGGTCCGCGCGTCGGCTCGCAGCCAACGCGACGCTCCGCCACAGGAAAAACACCTCTGTTGAAAGCCTTAAGGACAAGTTGGAACATGTCCTGCTGTTAAACAATTTCTCATATACTCACTCCACTGAAAGCCATCAAAAGCCGCCTGGATTTTACAAATGGTTATCAACACGGAGGTGTTTTTCCTGTGCCGCCGCACTGCGTCGGCTGCATCTCGATGCGCGGATCCGTCCGCACGTCTTTCATTAAAAAAATCTCCTTTAACAGTGGAATATCCGGATAAAATGCTGAAACCGACTTCTTCTGAAACTTCTCTGTTCTCTCACGACGTCCTGGATCAATAGAGCCTGAAATGAGCTTGAACAGGCTGACGACGGCGGCTGAGAGCGCTGAGCGACGTCTCGCACCGTGGGAAGTCCTTAAAGCGACAGAATCACCTCCAAAATCTCTCATCAGCCGTTAAAATTTTCACTGAAAACCAGCTTAATTTTTCGAACCGTGTCCACTTCGATGTGTCTCACAGGTTTAGAAAAAATTTTGATCAAACAAAGCGCCAGTCTCTCAGCAACTTCTCAGACAAAGGAATTCCGACGAGGGGCTGGACGATTCCTCCCACAAGGAGTGCTCACAGGCGAATGACGTCACCGACAGGCGTGGAAAAACTCACGCATGCGCACGAGGGTTCAAGCATGTCTGACGTAAAAACATATGAATGAAATCCATATAGTTTTTGAAAAAAATAAAAAGGACCGTTGCTTTATTGACAGACCTCGTATGTAGTTTTTGCAGTAATTATTTATATGCCTGTCCTGTCTGTGTTCTCTGTGTTTTTAATGTAACATGAAGTGTGTACTATGCTATCACTTCCAACTGTCAGTAAGTGGCTGAGCAGTGATCAGCTGAGAGGCACTTTGCTGTGCTGTGTGTATCAGATGTGACCTGATGTGATCATGTCTGTACATACATATCAGCAGTTCATACAAGTGTGCTACACACTTTTCCCAGACAACTCGAATGTGGTCGCCTGCTGTCTACTATCGGTGGGAGCGTGAATAGCCACGCCAATTTGTATTTATAAATTGTTTAGATTCTTGTTATCATATACACTGTTGGGGTTTGGCCTAGATCCTGTCAGGTCTGTCTGGTTCATGCTCTGTCTCTCTGTCCATGTGAAGCTGGAGTGAAGCTGACTGTGGCAAGTTTTCTGTTTGGTCTGTGCTTGTGACATCACGTCTCGTCCCTTGCTGTCTGAGTGATGTCTTACATCAGGGCTCCACTATAGGATGACATTTTTCGGGAATTCTCGTGGGTCACGTGATTCCTGTGGGATTCCCGCGGGATGGGAGTCAAAATTTTATCAATCCCATGATTGGGATGGGACGGGAATAAAAAATGAACAGGAGCGGGCAGGAGCAGGAATGCCAAAAATAGATGATAATTTTCATCTATTTAAAACAACCAAAACCATGACACACGGTCAAGAATAGTGTTCCGCGTTGTTGCGCATTGTTGCGCGCTATTGCACGTAACAGCGCATCGTTAAGTTCTGTCACGTTGTGAACGAGGTGAATTGTCTCCACACACGCCCATATTCATCCAACCGAATTCAGATCGCTCCATTTTTTCAGAAGAACTTTGTGACTGCATGCGTAGTTGGGCTCTGTGCCATGGAGTGGTGCAGAGAGGAGGAGGAGGACAGAGCCAGATGTGTGGCTTCATGCGGCTCTCATCTCGTGCATTTTCCCAAACATCAGGCACATGCAGCAGGTGGAACACCTGCAGGAGTGCGCTGAAGAGCACTGAAATTAGACTTTTAGCCGACTTGGTGTCAGCAATCAAACTGAATGGGGTGCAACAGGGTTTAATTGTGCGCACGCTTCTTCCTCCGCCGAACTGGAGGAGGTGCAGAGATGTCTGACTGCACGTGAGTCTCCTCTCGCTCCTCTGGTTGCTCAGACTCGTTCTCCCGCTCATCGGTTACAACAGCAGGTGGAACACCTGCAGGAGCATTCTTAGGAGCTTCAGCAGGAACTGTAGAATGACACTTGGAGCCGCGTTTAATTGTGCGCACGTGACAGAAAACTGATTCGTCGTGGCGCGCAGTGAAATGTGATGCCGCGTTACAAGTCGTGTCAAAACTTGACAGTTTCCGTGTCACTTTGTAATAACACGTGACAGTTTGGGCTCCAAGAACCATTACAGGAACCACTATGAACATTGTCACGTTCTATTAAGGATCAATACTCATCAAGACAGATCAATACGCTCAGTTGCGACCTCCATGACGTGAGGCGAAATGAGGGTGGTGGGTGACATTCGTGGAAGATTTTTTGACAGGCAAAAACATGCTCCACAAATATCAAGAATATCACGCACTATTAAGAAACCTATTCAGATGCGTTAAGTCACATTAAGAATGTCAGGAATGTGTCACGAATGACAGAAAAATGACATTCGTAACGCGTCTTGGTTATGTGTAAACGCACCTTTATACATCTGCCCCTATCCATTCAGAGCACAGACCAAGGTGTTACTCTCTGGTCAGATGAGAGGTGCCTACCTGCGGGGGGAGCGCGCGACACACACACATGTTGTGGAGGGAGATGACACTCTGTAAAACACCATATCTCGGCAACTCCACAGTCATGGGTCACTTAGACAAATTCAACAGCAGCATGACAGTGATGGTCTGCAGTCTGCTGTTGTGCCAAGAGTGCGACTAGCCACACATTTTCTAAGTGCCATGCAAACGGTGTTAGATGTTCGTGCATGTCACCTGGAATTTGGCTGAGACCTGTCGTGAGATGGTGCAATAGGTTCGCACAGCACACACTCTGTCTTTCAGCCGCTGGTGTGTGCAAATAGTTGTAGCAACATGTGTACGATGCATGGGAAACAGGTATAATTCCACGTTTTGCATACAATTCCTGCTTTGTGCGCACTTCAACCAAACTTTGCACTATGTGTGAAGGGGCCCTCAAACACGTTACATGACTCACTCGTGGTAACGGCAACATGACACTTAATTAAACTGACTAAACCAACTGAATTACAAAAACACAATAAATCAATAACACTAACAACTCTTTAAAAATAAATGAACTACAATAACAATATTTTAAACCACAAAATGCCAAACTCCCATGTTCCATTGCTGCACAATATCCATTGTTCACTGTTTTTGGATAATATCACTAATTTCTCCTATCACTCCTATTAGTCTTATCAGCTTTCTGTTCATCCTAAATGGGAAATGGACATCATTTGTATAGTGCTTTAACATCTGCATCAGACACTCAAAGCACTTTACAATAATGCCCATATTCCCATATATTGTGTGAGGGCACTGACATACAAGGTGCTCACTACACACCGGGAATAACTAGGAGATTATGGACCTTGCCTAAGGGCTCTTACTGATTTTCCGTTCAGGCTGAGATTAACCGTTGTTCTCAAGCCCAACACTTAACCACTAGACCATCACCTCCCCTACAGGTCAAAAACACCAAATTTTACAGGCACCAGCTTAATGAAAGAAAGTTGAACAAAATGCTACTTAAGCAGTTGTGGAGTGACAAAATACTGAAATAAGGAACACAACTCAAACTGTTGACCCGTCTCTAAATTCTGGCGTCCAGAGAAGTATTTTCATCTTCTGTGGACGAAGAAGGTGAACGGCAGCAACACAGCTTCATGTTTGCATCTGGAAGTGTGTGAGTGTGCAGGCATGTGCACATTTCACCAAGAAGCCTGTGGACTGGACGCTGGGGATCATGTAGAACTTGGAGATGCGGCTCTGGGTGGATGGGTTAAGGCACTCCTAAACCCAAATACATAAAGCATACCAAATGGCATTTGTCACCTCTCCTCAGTAATCAAAGTCCACTTAGCAATTATAGCATATATACAGTAGTGTTCAGAATAATAGTAGTGCTATGTGACTAAAAAGATTAATCCAGGTTTTGAGTATATTTCTTATTGTTACATGGGAAACAAGGTACCAGTAGATTCAGTAGATTCTCACAAATCCAACAAGACCAAGCATTCATGATATGCACACTCTTAAGGCTATGAAATTGGGCTATTAGTAAAAAAAAAAGTAGAAAAGGGGGTGTTCACAATAATAGTAGCATCTGCTGTTGATGCTACAAACTCAAAACTATTATGTTCAAACTGTTTTTTTAGCAATCCTGTGAATCACTAAACTAGTATTTAGTTGTATAACCACAGTTTTTCATGATTTCTTCACATCTGTGAGGCATTAATTTTGTTGGTTTGAGCCAAGATTTTGCTTGTTTACTAGTGTGCTTGGGGTCATTGTCTTGTTGAAACACCCATTTCAAGGGCATGTCCTCTTCAGCATAAGGCAACATGACCTCTTCAAGTATTTTGACATATCCAAACTGATCCATGATACCTGGTATGCGATATACAGTGGTGGGCACACTTCCGATAGTCCGATAACAGATAATTATCGAAGATAATGTTTTCATTATCGGATCATCTTTTTAGATAACTTTAAAAACCATTATCGGACTAATTATCTTCCGATGAATTGTCCTCCGATAACTTTTAGACCAATAACGCAGTAAACCCAGCTGAACAACAGCAAACATTTTTAAAATTTAAAATCAGTTGAGACCTACCTATTAAAAGTTTCCTAACAGATGTATATAGTTCTACCCTCTGCAAACAGTAGAGAGATACTTCCAGGAAAAAAACACTCTACCTCTGCAGGCAAAGGAGAACTAGTCACACACAAAAAAAAGAAAAAACATTTCCTTTAATACCATACTGATATGCTGGCAATATCACATTTTTAACTTATGGTTCAAATTTTAACTCAACTAATTTTGGACAAGTTATTTAAAATTACTGTCATGTCTGAAGTTTTATAAAGTGAAAATATCAGATACATGTTTTAGTTTTAAAATAATGTGCTAATTTTTAAGGTTTTGTGAGCACATGCTGAGCCCAGCAGTGCATTATGGGTAGGACAGGGTGTTCACGACAGGACAAATGCATTTCAGACACTCTGTTCAGGCTCCACGGACAGTAGCATTAAACTCTAGTGCCTAAAACTCTTGTGAATATATTCTCTGGGTTTATAGACGTTATTGTATTTGCTTTTGTTAAATTCCACGCATCTTAAATGTAGCAGATGGATTATCTGGGATTTTGTTTTGGAAAGATTTCAAGGCCTCTACTGCCATCTACTGGCCAGCAGTGTTCATGGCAGTATTTTTATTTTTTTTTACAAATTAAGTTTGAAAACAAAACAACAACAACAAAAACATTACAAGACAGCTCTGCAGTGTTTGCACAGGCACAGTGTGAGCGGTTGGATGCTTGTAGCCCCTCAGCAGCAGGATACCCTCACGACGGCCGACCAGAATAATATCAAACAGGTTTGATTTTCATTCGACCATACGATCAGCGATCAGGAGGTGGTCATCAGATGTTAAACACAGCTTGTTACTCCATGTACATTACATGATGGAGGACGCGCGATTAACCTGAAACTCGGTCCAAAAAATTCTCTCGCACAGTGTAAAGCCAACATTTATGTGTCAATATTGAGTGCACATTTTACAACATCATAAAATGTGCGCACATTCTCTCCACATATAAAACATTTTGCGATGACACTTCCAGGGCTCCATAAAAATGCCTGATGCCTTTATTTTTCAAGACCTCCGCCTGACCGGAGCATTGTGATTGGTAGAGAGCTGGCTTTGTGACTGCTCTGTGTGCTTCAGTGCTGTAGCCATGTAGCTTCCAGCAGGGAGCAGCATGTTCAACCACAGAAATGCTGATTCATTGTTTGAGTCTTATATCGCTTCCAAAAGCGATCGTGGTGTTAAAACTCAAATTCAGCTTGTTAGTAGTTGCAAATGTACCAGAGACAACGCTGTAATTTATCGGTTACCTGTAACTTCCGATACATTTTTGGGTGGGTCAGTTATCTGATTATCTGTTATCGAGGGTTAATTTTTTGGTTATCTGTGCCCACCACTGGCAATATATAGGCCCAACACCATAGTAGCAGAAACATGCCCATATCATGATGCTAGCACCACCATGCTTCACTGTCTTCACTGTGAACTGTGGCTTGAATTCAGAGTTTGGGGGTTGTCTCACAAACTGTCTGCAGCCCTTGGCGCCAAAAAGAAGAATTTTACTCTCATCAGTCCACAAAATATCCCTCCATTTCTCTTGAGGCCAGTTGAGGTGTTCTTTGGCAAATTGTAACCTCTTCTGCACGCCTTTTATTTAACAGAGGGACTTTGCGGGGGATTCTTGCAAATAAATTAGCTTCACACAGGCATCTTCTAACTGTCTCAGCACTTACAGGTACCTCCAGACTGTCTTTGATCATACTGGACCTTTGCCATTCTGGTTATTCTTCTATCCATTTTGATGGTTGTTTTCCATTTTCTTCCACGCGTCTCTGGTTTTCTTGTCCATTTTAAAGCATTGGAGATCATTGTAGATGAACAGCCTATAATTTTTTGCACCTGCGTATAAGTTTTGCCCTCTCCAATCAACTTTTTAATCAAACTACGCTGTTCTTCTGAACAATGTCTTGAATGTCCATTTTCTTCAGGCTTTCAAAGAGAAAAGCATGTTCAACAGGTGCTGGCTTCATCCTTAAATAGGAGACACCTGATTCACACCTGTTTGTTCCACAAAATTGACGAACTCACTGACTGAATGCCACACTATTATTGTGAACACCCCCTTTTCTACTTTTTTTTTACTAATAGCCCAATTTCATAGTCTTAAGAGTGTGTATATCATGAATGCTTGGTCCTGTTGGATTTGTGAGAATCTACTGAATCTACTGGTACCTTGTTTCCCATTTAACAATAAGAAATATACTCAAAACCTGGATTAATCTTTTTAGTCACATATCACTACTACTATTCTGAACACTACTGTATATATATATATATATATAGAGAGAGAGAGAGACAGAGAGAGAGAGAGAGAGAGAGAGAGAGAGGTGACAAATGCCATTTGGTATGTTTGGGTTTAGGAGTGCCTCAAAAAAATTACCCAAAAGTATTCTGACAGCACAGAAAAACCAATCAAGACTATCATACATTTTCTGTATGACCATGTGGCTGAAGCATGTAAGTTTTCTCCCCAATGTTGTTTTTAGTTCAGTCTTTCCTTTTTGATGTTTTAATCCTTTATCTTTTACACCACATGATCAATGCAACCTGCTATTTGCTGGGGAGTTAGTTTGCTCTGAGACTGAATTTTGTATGTAAACAGATGCAAGTCAGCCTTTTGGATGCTTTACACAGCACTTGATGATTTTTGTTCTCTGAATTAGGGTCAACTGCGGCATTTTTCCTAGACTTTAATGTCTTCCACAACAAACTTTAGGGTTCTTGAAATGAGAAAAAAAAAACATTATTTCCCAATAAAACCATGTCCCAGTATTCATATTTCAGAGTACTTTTGTGTACATTTTTTGAGACAGCTTATATAACAACAATACTGTGGTATATATATATATATCAACAAAACTGTAGTATACAAAGGAGGTTGTTGGATAACTACCAGTGGATATGGTGTGCATATATACAGAAATGAGCATGTTGAAATGTGTGTATTCTGTGTACACTGACTGAACTGCTTGGACAAGGGTGTGGATACATGTCTACATATTTATGTCTATCAATGTCTTCAGTATTTATGTTTAATCTGTTGTCTTATTTAACATTCAGATCCTTCCTATGTTATCCCGTAATATTAATAAATCTCTCACAGACAACCATTGTTTGGTTGGGTTTGATGGTATGCAAATGTATTGTGCTGCTTGGTAGCTGTTCCCTCTCTGAACTCTCTCCCTGTTCTCCCCAGGCATGGCACAATGTGTTGCTGATTACCCACTCCTGTCCCCAATCAACCTACATGTACTTAACCCCTGATTACTCCATTCCACACTCACCACAAACCTCTACCACAGGCTACCACTGTGGTAACCTGGGGCCTGTACTACGAAGCGGGATTACTGGCTTATTAGGGTAACTTCGGGAGTAAGTTGATGACGTGTGGAGTAACTTCCCGGTTAACCCGTACTATGAAAAGTGGATAGGTTTTGATCAAGGTATGCTGCCATGGCAATTTATGCTGTGTGCCAAACCTGCTCCGAGCAGGTTATGTTCTCGGTTAGCTTGAGGTTTTTGCTTAACCACTCCCTTTATAAGTACCGTCCATCCACCTTTAATCACTCCAAAGACAATGCCAGCCTACCTGGATGATCCTTTTGATATTGGGGCACAAATTGTTCGGGGCTCTCTTCGCAGGGCGAGGGTTTTTAAAGACTGCCAGAATCCGCTGACATGCCCGGACGATATTCTCTATGAAAGATATAGACTCAGCCGAGGGAATTCGTTATCTTTGTCAGCTGATCGGGCCAGAAGTCTGTAACATCACCCATCGTACACTGTAAAAAAAGACTGTTGTTTTTATAGGAAAACACTGGCAGCTGTGGTTACCAGGGAATTCCTGTAAAAAATACAGCAGTTAAATGTACAAAAAAAGAGAGCTCTTGTTTGTAGATTTAACAGTTCTTTTAATGTGAGTCAGCCGTGGTTCATTCACTGTAAATCCATATACATATTATGTCTGTAATGTTATCTACTGTGCTGCTGTATGTTTTACAGGAATTCCCTGGTAACCACAGCTGCCAGCATTTTCCTGTACAAAACAGTAATTTTTTACACTGTAGCAATGCCCCGACGATCAAGCTGATAATGCGCCTTTTGCCTATTTTGCCAGTGGACAATTTATGTATTCTATCAGTGATGCTGAACATCTGAGAAGGTAGTACTTGCTCTATCTAAACTGTTGGATGCATTTGTCATTTTTCCCTGGCCATTTATCCGCAATGCAAATCAAAGAAGGATTTTATGCAATCGCGGGTAATTACTAATATCAAAATAGGTCTAATGCATATCCATTAATTAGGCGAAGTGGGGCTTATCAAGCTGTGAATATAAACCTACCGTTCTGAAGTATGTTTTTATATTTCATCTTCACCTGCTGCCAGGTGCATTTGGCACTGCTATTGCATCTGAAATATTGACAGGATTAGGAATAGCAATCATACTGTTATGTGCCGACGCGGGTTGAGGAGCGGACCTGCGTCTGACTGAACCCAGCGCTAAATAACCAGAAAGCGGTTCCAAAAACAAAACAATTTTATTTTCCCCTCTTGTGCAATACTCAGTGTACAACATAAAATAGGGTTTGTCTGGCGGAGTGAAGGACGGCACGCTCTCCAGCGGCCAAGGGGATCGAAGCCCCGCGCTTCTGGACTCACATTCACCGCCAAACACCCCCAGGTGGACACGACAAACTGACTCTCTGTGAAGGATAGAAGAGGTGAGGTAAGTCAACAGCTACAACTAATATCCTTCAAAGGCACACACTGTCAGCAACACATTCAGGTCTGAATTTAAGCTTTATGTAAATGAGCAGCTTCTCACAACAGGTGGAGGATCATCAGTCCGCACGCCACGGCCATGAGAAGCGAGCTGCACAATTCTCATCAATGTTCAAATATACTGCGTAACAAAATACCAAATTACTATTAACACTTATTCAGACAATCAATCACCTCTGATGTGTGCTGACAGCATGTGTCCCTCACCCGTCCTCCTTCACAGGCACGATGTGTCAAACCCAGGCGCGGTCCTCAGCGTCTCACAAAAGAACGTCACAAGGTCGAGTTCCCGGCAATTCTGCTTGAATCACTCATGGCTTAAATGCAGAACGCCATCTCATTATCTGCTTCAGCTGAAAGTCTTTAAGTCTGCACGTGAGCATCATCCACAGGTGCTGCAAATCATGCTGATGAAGGTGAAGGACTCTTCTGCCAGCACCTTCTCCACAGACAAAAACCAGTTTGCATACCACCTGGAGAGCAAAGAAAAGAAAACACAAAAACATCCAGCCAAACCCCCAACACACAACACATACAGTCAAGGTAGCCTATTTAGGAAACATTAAATTAACCTAACATTTCTGAGTAGGCCTATGCCCACTTCTGAATCGTGTTGCATCTGGGCGTAATTAATGAAAGAAGGTCATTTTTTTACACATATTAGACATTCCACAGGTTAATCATCTGTAACAGATTTGGGGAACAATTGAATTGTACGTACGCATTTACCCGATCAGCAATACGTTGCCAACAAGCCTGTCTTGCTTTATTAGCAGACGATGTGTTCGATTTCCCCCTTAACATAAATTTAAATTCCTCATAGCTCCGCATAATAATCGTGCATTCTTCTTCGGTAACGTAAGGTGACTGCGCCATCATTGAAAAATGGTGATGTGCGCTGCAACCTGCCCCTTTTATGTGAATGCGCACAAACTCCAATTAGGTTAATGGTAAATGGACTGCGTTTATATAATGCTTTTCCATCTGCATCAGATGTTCAAAGCGCTTTACAATAATGCCTCACATTCACCACAATGTCAGGGTGCTACCATACAAGGCACTCACGACACACCGGGAGCAACTTGGGGATTAAGGACCTTGCCCAAGGGCACTTAGTGATTTTCCAGTTAGGCCGGGATTTGAACCAAGGATCCTCTGGTCTCAAGCTCAATGCTTAACCACTCGACCATCACCTCCCCGTCACCTGTGTGCTTGCTCTCGGGGTTGACAAGGTTAGACCCTACTTGTATGAGGCACCTTGAGGCAGCTTTGTTGTGATTTGGCACTATATGAATGAAAATAAATTGAAATAAATTCAATTGAAAATCTGATTGTTTTATTGATGCAGGGAGATCATTCCACAAAACATGAGCACAATAAGATAAGGCACTGTGGCTTGCAGACTGTTTATTCACCCTAGACACAAAGTAGCCCTGCACCCTGAGAATGCAGAGCCCGGGCTGGTACACAGGGCTTGACTAGTTCAGCTAAGTAGGAAGGTTCTAGTCTGTGAATAATTTTATAGGTTAATAGCAGAACCTTACAATCTGATCTCACAGAGATAGGAAGCCAGTGAAGAGATGCCAAAATGGGTGTAATGTGGTGAAACGCTCTGCTTCCTGTCAAGAGTCTGGCAGCAGTGTTTTAAACCAGTTGGAGTCCCCTAATGCTGGACTGCAGTAAAGCAGAAAATAAAACATTGCAGGATGCGCCTGAGCCCTTTCTGGAGTCAGGTTGACACCTATGGACTCTCAGACCATGAGAAAAAAGAAATTTGGTTTGATGAGACAAAGATTGAATGCTTTGGCATGAATGCCATGCAACATCTTTGGCAAGAACTGGGAGACTTGTCAGGATTGAGGGAAAGATGAACGCATCAATGTACAGACATCCTCGAAGAAAAGCGCTATTGACTTCAGACTGGGGCAAAGGTTCGTCTTTCAGCATGACAATACCCTAATCATACACCCAAAACAGCAAAGGAGTGGCTTCAGGAGAACTCTGTAAATGTTCTTGAGTGGCCCAGAGAGACCCCAGGCCTGAATCCGACACAGTCACATTCAGATCTCTGGAGAGATCTGAATGTGACTGTGCACTGATGCTCCCCCATCAAACCTGGTGGACCTTGAGAGGTGCTGCAAAGAGGAATGGGCAAAACTGCCCAAAAAGTAAAACATAACAATGGTAAATGAATAGCTAAGAGGGGGCATTAAGATGGACAAAGGCTAACACCTCCTGTTATATGAATTGAGTGCTTGAATGGAAAGAGGGATAAAATAATTTGTTTTAAATTAATAAATAATTTATTACCACAAATAAAATTATTGACATTTATTACTTCTGCCAAGTATGTAATAAAATCATTGGTGTTTATTTATTTGTCTGTCTGTCTGTGTTTTAGCAGGATTACATCAAAACTACTGCACAGATTTCGACAAAATTTGCACCACAGATACATATTAGGCCACGGAAGAACCCATTAAATTTTGGAGGTGATCTGGATCTGGGCCAGATTCTGGCTTTAAAGGATTAGTTCAAATCTACTACACATATTCTCACCAGATTTGCACAACAAATAGATATTACGCCATGGAAAACTCCACTGAATTTTGGAGGTGATCTGGATCAGGATTGGTGGATGTCAGAAATCTCTGTTTGCTCATGTTGATTCTGAATTCAGCTGAATTAGTCTTCCCACAAAATGGAAGACTTTGTGGCAAGACTTTGTGACTTTGTGTGCTGGTCTAACAGCGTGTCTGTCTGTTTGTTTGCTTAAAGCGCCTTGGGGCAACTGTTTGTTGTGATTTGGCGCTATATAAAAAAAATTGATTGATTGATTGATTGATTGATTAAATATCTTCAAAACACAAAGAACAATTTCAGTCTTACTTAGTGGATAAACTCAGTGGACTCTTGTTTCATGATACACATCATGTCAAGGTCATATTCACTTGTTTCACTTACAGGTGGTGGCTAAAGTCAATGGAGTGTCCTCTTGCAACACAGGCCATGTCTAGCTCATAGGTCAAAGGTCAATAATTTAAATTCTCACAACTAGTTGTTCATTCTCCATAACATATCATTACCTGGCCACATCAGAAAGTTGATTGTGTACAACTGTCTAATGTTTTTTACATTTACAATTGCTAATGTCATGATGGTAAAAATGTGCTATACTGGTTTCATGTTCAATTTTGTACCCAGTTAAACAAACAATCCTTATTTCACTGCATGAGTCATTACATGCAAAGTGCTGAACTTGTTGTGTGTCGCCCTGGTACCTGCTCCTCTGCTCACTCACTGTCTCTCTCTTTCAGGTGTCATTCCTTGTGGAGCTGATGAGCACACCTGTCTACAATCAACCTGCCTCCATAAAAACCCTGGTCCAACGGCTCATCTGCGCCAGAAACTCAGTGTTCACAACCTGTTACCTGGCCTCTCTATTTCTGAATAGAATAGACTAGAATAGGCTTCTGCTTTGTCGGGAAGAAGGATGGTACCCTGCACCCCTGCATTGATTTCCGGGGACTGAATGCCATAACGGTCCGCAATCGGTACCCTCTCCCCCTTTTAGATTCTGTGTTCAGTCCCCTGCAGGGGGCCTCAATTTTTTCCAAATTACACCTCAGAAATGCCTATCACCTGGTCCGGGTCAGGGAGGGTGATGAGTGGAAGACTGCCTTCAACACTCCTCTTGGACATTTTGAATATCTGGTCATGCCTTTCGGTCTCACAAATGCTCCCGCCACCTTCCAAACTCTAGTCAACGATGTCCTTTCGGGACTTCCTCAACCAGTTTGTTTTTGTCTATCTTGATGATATCCTCATTTTTTTCTCCTACTCTGTGTGAACACATCAAGCACGTACACTTAGTACTCCAGCAGTTGTTGGAGAACTAGTTGTCTGTGAAGGCCCAGAAATGTGAATTCCATCAGTATACTATTTCCTTTGTGTTCCGTCGCAGTTATGTCTGGACTCTGTTTTGCTTTCTGCTGGTTTTTGGAGTGTAACCCAGGTGTTTGGGGATCAAATCCATAACAGAACTAGTTGTCAAAATCTGTCAAGCATATGTTATGCATTTCTTTCACTATATATATTATCAGGTTGTCCTAAAAGTTCCCTGAAAAGCCTTCAGTTAATTCAAAATGCTGCAGCTAGAGTACTAACAGGGACTAGAAGGAGAGAGCATATCTCACCCATATTGGCTTCTCTTCATTGGCTTCCTGTTAATTCTAGAATAGAATTTAAAATTCTTCTTCTTACTTATAAGGTTTTGAATAATCAGGTCCCATCTTATCTTAGGGACCTCATAGTACCATATCACCCCAATAGAGCGCTTCGCTCTCAGACTGCAGGCTTACTTGTAGTTCCTAGGGTTTGTAAGAGTAGAATGGGAGGCAGAGCCTTCAGCTTTCAGGCTCCTCTCCTGTGGAACCAGCTCCCAATTCGGATCAGGGAGACAGACACCCTCTCTACTTTTAAGATTAGGCTTAAAACTTTCCTTTTTGCTAAAGCTTATAGTTAGGGCTGGATCAGGTGACCCTGAACCATCCCTTAGTTATGCTGCTATAGACTTAGACTGCTGGGGGGTTCCCATGATGCACTGAGTGTTTCTTTCTCTTTTTGCTCTGTATGCACCACTCTGCATTTAATCATTAGTGATTGATCTCTGCTCCCCTCCACAGCATGTCTTTTTCCTGGTTCTCTCCCTCAGCCCCAACCAGTCCCAGCAGAAGACTGCCCCTCCCTGAGCCTTGTTCTGCTGGAGGTTTCTTCCTGTTAAAAGGGAGTTTTTCCTTCCCACTGTTGCCAAGTGCTTGCTCACAGGGGGTCGTTTTGACAGTTGGGGTTTTTCTGTAATTATTGTATGGCTTTGCCTTACAATATAAAGCACCTTGGGGCTACTATTTGTTGTGATTTGGCGCTATATAAATGAAATTGATTTGATTTTGATATATATATATATATATATATATATATATATATATTTTTTTTTTTTATTTTTTTTTTTTTTAGAAATGACTCATAAAGCGAATAATTGCTGTCAGGTAAACCTCAGCTTTCACTTCCAATGAGGCATGTTTTAAGCATTAGATCAACTAACGACCAACCAGTTCTCCATAGGAAAGACTTACACGTTTACAGTACAGTAATCTGTTTTAGAGTTCACCACAGCTCTGCCCAGTGGGTGTTTCTTTTGTTTGGCTGTCAATTTGTTATTTTTCCCTTGCACAATGCTGTAAAACCCTTTTTTGTTACACTTTACCAATGTGTGTAAAAAATTGTGTAGAGCAAAAATTGTGAAACATATCTAGCGTTTTGCCATCAATCACCTCACAAAATAATGTGTAACTTCTTAATTTTCAAATAGATATGGGCTTACTCACAGCCCGCTGTGGGCATGCACGTGTCACAGGGAGTCTAAGCTCACAGTCATGCTGCAGGAACCTGGGAGACAGTTTGGCAAAGAGTGTGGCCATCACACTTGTGAAGTACAGGCTGCACACCCAACTTGCATGAGACATGGGGAATATTCAGCCTGCACGTGATCAATGCATGTTAACTGTGCAAGGAGTGCATGTCACTTGCAAACTGCCACTTCCATAAGCCAGGAGTATGGGCAGCCCCTCTAATGCATGAGGTAAGCACATGCCAGGCACACGACCACCTCTGCCACCTCATGTTCTAATGTCAGTGTTCCTTTATTAGCACAGCCAATATTAATTCATGCCTGTCCTCTGCTTCTATCATCTGCCTGTTGAGGTCTAACACCGTCAGATGTTGCAGAGACATGGCAACAACCATTGGCATTGTCAGCCATGCTGTGCCTACCTTTTTCACTGCTTTACGAGGTATCTTGTAAAACTAACCAGCAGTTTTATGAAAAAAAAACTATATGGATTTGAATGACGTGCGATTACACCAATCATGCTTGAACCCTCGTGCGCATGTGTGAGTTTTTTCACGCGTGTCGGTGACATAATTTCCCTGTGGGCAGGCTTTGAGTGAGCACTGGTCCAGCCCTCTCGGCTGAATTCCTTTGTTTGAGACGCTGCTCGAGACGGCCCGCGTTGCTTTATCAAACTTTTTTCAAGACCTGTGAGGGATATCCGAGTGGACACTATTCGAGAAATTCAGCTGGTTTTCTGTGAAAAGTTTAACGGCTGATGAGAGATTATGGGGTGTTTCTGTTGCTTTAAGGACTTCCCACGGAGCGGGATGTCGTCTGGCTGTTTCAAGCTGAAATCATCCTAATTTAAGGCTCTGTTGACCCAGGACGTCGTCAGAGAACAGAGAAGATTCAGAAGAGGCCGGCATGAGGAGTTTATGCGGACATTCCACTGTTAAAGGTCATTTTGTAATGAAAGAATGTGCACGCAAATTCGCCGAGTCGTTTCCGTGATGACTCGGCGAATCTGTGTGCACCGCGACAGGAAAAACACCTCCGTGTTGAAAACCATTTGTAAAATTCAGGCGGCTTTTGATGGCTTTCAACAAGTGAGTAACTGAGAAATTGTTTAACAGCTTGGGCATGTTCCAACTTGCCCGTTAAGGTTTCCAACGGAGGCGTTTTTCCTGTCACGACCCCCCGCGGTCGGGTGCGGCCCGACATGCGACTCTGCCCGCACGTTCTTTCATTACAAAATGACCTTTAACAGTGGAATGTTCGCATAAACTCCTCATGCCGACTTCTTCTGAAAGTTCTCTGTTCTCTGACGACTTACTGGGTCAACAGAGCCTGAAATGTGGAAGTTTTCAACTTGAAACGGCGAGACGCTGCTGCCTCGAAGTGCAGATCGCCATCAGGCGCCGTGGACCGTCCTTAAAGCGACACTACCAGACCAAAATCTCTCATCAGCCGTTAACATTTTTACAGAAAACCAGCTGAATTTATCGAATGGTGTCCACTCAGTTGTGCCTTACAGCTTTTGAAAAATTTTTTATCAAACAAAGCAGCAGTCTCTGAGCCATTCCTAAACAATGAAAAAATCGACGAGAGGGTGGGCGACTCCTCACTCAAAGACTGCCCACAGGCGAATGATGTAACCGACAGGCGTGAAAAAACTCTCGCATGCCCACGAGGGTTCAAGCATGTCTGATGTAATCACACGTGATTCTTATCCATATGGTTTTTGAAAAAAATAATAAGGTCGGATACTTTTCTAATAGACCTCGTATTTGTGAAAATATTTCAATGTTACACACAATATAAATAGCTTGTGTGGACGTGATACATCTTTTTGATGTGAGCCTTGAGGCTGCACCACTGTCCAAGGTGCTGAAAGAGTGAAAACACCCACTGTGGGTTTGGGTTTCATTATATCACAGCACTCCAGCACTCAACACTGCAATGGGACAATGGGTCCCATATGTACTGTATTTTAACAATTTAATATTGTGACAACACACAACTAAATACACAAAATTTGCAAAGTCAATTAACACCAGGTGACGTGTGGGCAGGCTCGAAGATAGAAGACCCCCGATGAGAGAGAAGCCGCGTCCCACACGGCTTCCACCACCAACGGTCTGAAGAACACCGGAGCCGCCAAGTCCCGAGTCCCCAGGTGGCCTCCGTCTTCGGCTGTCGACCCTGGTACTGCTGGCAGAAAGCAAAGACAAGATGAATGAGTGTGAGTCTGCACACTCAGTAATCCACAGTCTGTACACAGTTAGGAGGGAGCACCTCCACCTCCAATCACACACTCGTGCAGCTCCTGTTTAATCCACTTATCTGGTTTGGGGTGTGAGGAGAAGCCGTCGCTGTCACACCAAACGCCAATCCCACAGACAAGGACGAACACCACAGGATAACGGCTGCAAAAGAAGCTCAGATTATCACTCAACGATATGAGTCAGCAGAGAAAATTACCTCTTCGGTAGTCGATTTCTCGGCGAGGAGGTGGAGTTGCAGTCCGGCCTTTATGGTGATGATGATGATGATGAATGAGTGACAGCTGGTGCTGAGGATGAGTGACAGCTGTCACTTCTTCTGGGTCTGGCGCCCTCTCGTGCTTGGAGCCCGCACTCCAAGCAGGCGCCCTCTGGTGGTGGTGGGCCAGCAGTACCTCCTCTTCAGTGGCCCACATAACACTATCTGTGCAACCTGAGAGCAGAGTCCGTTTGTTCGTTTATTTGTTTTTTAATCATTGTTTGCTTGTGTGTTGTTTTGTCTTTTCTGTTTTGAAGTTAATGTGGAAGTGCTTCTGACCATGAGGGGAGCTTACCTCAGAGTTTTTGTTGTACTTTGGTCCTTTTTTTTTCGTCCTGGGACTTTACAATGGCGGTGGGGAGGCTGCTAACACAGTCTCCTACAGCCACGAGTTTCCTTCTCGCCCTTCAGCCACTAGCAGCAAGAGACCTTCTTTGAATATTCCCCATTTTCTTCAGCGAAGTCAACAAGATGACTTAAAGTCTGCTGCATGCAGTATAGTGTCAAAAAAGCACCGAAGGAAGAGAGGGAGGAGAGGAAGCCGGCTCCCTCCGCTTCCATCCATCCTCCTCTCAAATGTACAGTCCATTCGGAATAAAATGGATGAATTAGAGGCTCACGCCAGATGTAAACGCGACTTCAGAGACACATGTCTTTTGGCTTTTACTGAGACGTGGCTGGGAGACACAGATCTCAATGAGGATCTTTACATCAGCGGCTTTGGGGAGCCTGAACATATGGATCGCTCACCTGTCATTACAAATCATGTGGAGGTGGAGTGTGTTTTTACATCAACACAAACTACTGCAATACAGTGGTAGTTCAGGAAAGAATATGCACCCCTGACATGGAGCTGTCTATTTCATTCCGCCCCTTTTACTTGCCGAGGGCTTTCCCTCAGCTATTTTTCACCCTTGTTTACATTCATCAACATGCTAATGTGACATCAGCCACCCAGCTGATCGAGGAGGTGACAAACAGACTAGATGCCCTTTCACCTGATGCTCCAAAACATATTTTAGGTGATTTTAATCATTGCCAGGTTCATAAAAGTTAAAAACAAAAACACGAACAATGTTACTTGTGAAACTACTAAAGGGAATTCCACGATTGACTTGTGCTACGGCTCAGTACCTGGCGCCTTCAGGGCGTTACCTCTGCCTTCCTTTGGAGCATCCTACCACAACAGTGTTCTTCTCTTACCAGCCTACAAGCCTATTTGTAAGTGTCGTGAGCAAACTGTTAAAACAGTGAAATGCTGGACAGAAAACAGCATTGCCAGCTTACAGGCTTGTTTGGACTGTACTGACTGGGATGTTTTTTTTATAGTTCATGTCCTGATATACATGATCTGGCATTTATGGTTTCATCATATATATCCTTTTGTGTGGACTCTAATATTCCCCAGAAGGTCATTAGTGTATTCTCAAAGAACAAACCTTGGGTTACTAAGGAATTGAAAAATGTTCTAAATAAAAAGAAATGTATTTGTTATACAGGGAATAAGCAGGAAAAGAAAGAACTCACAAGGGAGGTAAGGTATGAGATTAGGAAAGCTAAACTAAAGTATAAGGATAAAGTGGAACAGAAGTATAGCAGTGGTGATCTACGGGCAGCTTGGAGGGAAATAAAATCCATGTCCTGAGCCACTCAAAGGGACAGCTGTATTGACAGGGAATTTCTTAAAATTGAGGGAATCAAGGATTCCGATCTCCCTAATATGTTTAATGTTTTTTTTCTCGATTTGAAAAGCATGACTTTTCCAGAGACATCTCCCTGTTTAGAGAGTCTCTTAGTCCTGAGTCTGATGTTGTCATTGACCAGGAATGGGTCAAAAGTATTCTGAAGAGTATAAACATTAGAAAGGCCCCTGGTCCAGATAACATCTGTGGGCGCACACTATGACATTGTGCGGACCAGCTTAGTGGTGCACTCCAGCATATTTTTCAAATGTCTCTCAATTGCTGAAAATAGCTGGAAATCATCTACAGTGATCCCAGTCCCAAAGACGAGTAAACCAAAGCAACTTAGTGATTTTAGGCCTGTCGCTTTAACGTCATTAGTAATGAAATGTTTTGAGAGAATTTTGTTTTTGTTTTGAAGAATCTTATTCTGGAAACAGTGGATGGAGCCCTGGACACACTTCAGTTTACTTACCAGGCAGGGAGGAGGGTGGAGGATGCAAAGCTTTTTATTCGCAACTCCCTGTATAAACATCTGGAGAAGCCACAGGCACATGCCAGACTCTTGTTTTGCAGACTTCTCATCTGCATTCAATATGATGCAGCTCTATCTTTTAGTACAGAGGCTGCGTGATGATTACACTCTTTTTGTAATCAACAGATCCTCCGGAAGGCTGAAATCATCTTGTCCATGTCAGGTCATGTTCTTTCACAAGAGTTTTCTCTGCTTCCGTTAGAATGCAGTTATGCATCCCTGGTGTGTAGAACCAACCGGTTTTTAAAGTCGTTTATACCTTCGGCATTTCGACTTTTAAATGCTCCATAGGTCTGCCATGTTTTTATTTATTTATTTATTCTTGCTATTCATTTTAACTTAAGTCTGTTTTATTTGTTTTTATTAGTTTTATTGTTATTCTTTTTTTTTTCTTAAACAGACTGCTCAAATGAAATTGCCCCTTGTGGGATTAATAAAGTTGTTGATTGATTGATTGATTGTCACCACCTCGATTGATTAATATATTATCTATCTATTTATTCACTCTGCATTTTAGACAGTGCATGCCTGGGTTTTTGAAAAGCATAGTAACAGGCCTACCTTGCTGGAAAAGGAGAATGATTTGACCCTCGAAATATATGCACTGTCCCGAACCACAGCTGGGGCAAAGAACAATATTATTTCAGCAGACCTTTCACAGAAAACACAGACAGTACAGGCAGCTGTTGTTTGCTTAAACCAAAGCAAAATGAGGCCTAACATGGTGTTGCTGTTTGATAATTCTGAATAATAATTTGTTGGTTCAGTTGGCTTCCATAGATGCAGTGCTGGAGCGCTGACCACAGTATTCACATCCACAGTGTAATACTCTATAAGGTCACCTTTACACTAGATGCACTCTTGCACCAACTAAGTAACGAGCTCTGTAATGATTTGTGCATTAGGTTGTGCATTAATTTTGTAATGCTGTGAAATGTTGTGCTGTGCATCTAATTATATTTTCTGCTTTAAGTAAAATATTATTTTGGACCACAATCCATACTGCCACACTCATTCTACACACACACACAGTTGTGAAGTCGGAAGTCAAATTTGCGGTGAGCTGCTTGGCCAAAAGACCAAACTTCCTGAACTTTAAATCCACGCTTGGATCACATATTTAAAAGGACACTGAATGGCTGCAAGCTACTGTTGCCCTCAGTAGCACAAAAATAAATTATTACAGCCAAGTTCTACAAGTTGAAACTGATGCATCATGTTGTTGTTTGAGATCACTTTGAGTGGTTACATAGTCAAGCTTTTAGAATTGGTTGTTTTTGTTTGAATGAGTGATACGCGTGTCAACATGTAACCTGTGGGTGTGAGTAAGTTTGGTCAGAAAATATTTGGGGTGGTGGAGGGGCAAGTCAAAAAGTGACAGAGTTCCCTCTCAGTAAAAAGTACTTTGCAGATATATATGACACACTCTCTAAAGGTCATAAAAAAGGCAAAGATTTGGTTACTGTCATCTCCTCTTCCTCTCGCCCTCTCATACATGCACGCAACAGAGGGTGCAATCTGCACATATTGTCTACATTTATGCTGCATTCATGTTGGTGGTCAGGGGTGTCGGACTGGTGGAGTAAAGGGTACCCAGGGCCCAGAGCATTGGAGGGGGGCACAAAAAACTGGCATTAAATACATTATTTTGTTGCATGTTATTAATGTCCATGCAGTTCATGTTGTACAAGAATATAATTAGAATGCATGTATAAATGTTGGAAAACATAATTCTGCTCTAACCAAGGGCGCAATTTAGAACTAGAAATTGGGGGACAAAATGCAAGGCCTGCAGAGCCGAAGCCCATAGGCCGGGGGTCTGGGAGCCGCTTTAGGCCCCCAGAAGCCAACGGTTTCTAGATAAGCTCAGATGTATTCTGAGCATCCAGAACAGTAATTTTAATGTTTTGAGAAGACCATAAAGTGGACACCATTTGACTTATGCAATTTGAAACTGTGGATATAAGTGCTTTATGTTGAGAAAGTGAATGCACGGACCCATGTTAGGGGGCGTAAATGAGTGGTCAATAGGAATTCCAATAAATTACAAATTACAATTTATTATGCAAAAGTGCAAACAGGGTTCCAAATTTGCAAAGTCCAATTAAGTAACAAATGGTGACACGTGGGCAGGCCCGAGGGTAGGAGATGCCTATCCAGAGAAGAGCCGGGACCCACGCAGTTCCATCGCCAGCCGGAGGTCTGCAACACACCAGAACTGCCAAGTCCTGGTACCCCAGGTGGCCACCGCTCAAGGCTGTCGGACCGGTACTGCTGGCAGGAGCAAAAACAGATTAGGTGGGTGTGTGTACACCCAGCAAACAGTCAGCAAAAACACAGTAATCCTCCTGAGGGAATAAATCCAATAACTCCCAGAGTGCAGAGGAAACTTGAGAATGTGCAGTGTCAATTGTTATACTTAGCAAGTAAGAAGTCCTCCAACTCCTCCAAATTTCCAACAAACCCAGCTACAAGCTGCAGGTATATAAATCACAACTGCAAAGACTTCAGTAGCAATGAATGTGCAGACGGCACAAAAAGGCTGAGTAGGTTTACCTGTATGGTAAGCTGATAACTCGGCAGAGTTATGGTGTCTTTCCCAGGCTTTTATGGAGTGATGATGAGGTGATGGATGACAGCTGATGACAGCCTAACGGTGCACCTGGTGGTACCAAAAAGGGCCAACAGGCCAGTACGCCCTCCAGAGGCCAAAAGGTGCCAGCATGGCAGGGCGCCATCTGGTGGTGGGCCAGCAGTACCTCCTCTTCAGCGACACACACAACAGGACCCCCCCTCAACAGGTGCCTCCTGGCGCCCGCCCCAGCTTGTCTGGGTGCTCCTGGTATAAATCCGCCAGGAGGGCGGGGATCCAAAATGAAGCTCCTCTTCACCCAGGAGCGTTCTTCTGGGCCATACCCCTCCCAGTCTACCAGATATTGATACCCCCGGCCCCTCTGACGAACATCAAGGCGTTTCTTGGCGGTCCAGGATGGTTCTCCATCGATGATCCGGGCAGGAGGTGGCGCCGCTCCAGGGGTACAGAGGTCTGATGTGTGGTGTGGTTTGATCCGGGACACATGAAAAACAGGGTGGATCCGTAGCGATGCCAGGAGTTGCAGTTTCACTGCCGCAGGGCTGATCACCTTGACTATTTTAAATGGTCCGATGAAACGGTCAGTCAGTTTCGGTGAATCCGTTTGCAGAGGTATGTTCTTTGTGGAGAGCCAAACCTCCTGCCTGGGCTGGTATGTTGGGGCCAGGGCTCATCGGCGGTCCGCATGGTCCTTAGCCTGCATCCGGGCCTTCAGGAGAGCAGAACAGGCTTTCTTCCACACCCGACGGCATCTCCTGAGGTGGACCTGGACCGAGGGCACCTCGGCCTCTCCCTCAACGGCCAGAAACAACGGGGGTTGATACCCCAAGCAGACCTTGAACGGGGAGAGGCTGGTAGATGACGACACCTGGCTGTTATGTGCATCCTCGATCCAGGCCAGGTGTTGATTCCAGGCCGTCGGGTGTGCAGAAGTGACGCATCTCAAGGCTTGCTCCAAGTCCTGGTTAGCCCGCTCTGCTTGACCGTTAGTTTGTGGGTGGTACCCGGACGACAGGCTCACCGTGGCTCCCAGCTCCCTACAGAAGCTCCTCCAGACCTGCTAGGAGAACTGAGGACCACGGTCTGACACAATGTCCGTGGGGATACCATGCAGATGCATGACGTGGTAGACCAGGAGGTCTGCAGTCTCCTGGGCCGTCTGGAGCTTCGGGAGGGCCACAAATTGGGCCGCCTTCGAGAACCGGTCCACTATCGTCATGATGACCGTTTTTCCCTGGGACGCAGGGAGGCCCGTGATGAAGTCAAGTCCGATGTGCGACCAAAGGTGACGAGGCACAGGCAATGGCTGGAGGAGCCCCTTCTCCGGCTGATGAGAAGCCTTGCCCCTGGCGCAGGTGGTGCAAGCCCGGATGTAGTCCCGAGTGTCTGTTTCTATTGACGGCCACCAGAACCACTGCCGGACCACTGCCATGGTCCTTCGCACCCCTGGATGGCAGGAGAGCTTGGACCCATGCCAGAAGTCCAACACAGCAGTCCGAGCATCTGGTGGCACGTACAGCCGGTTGGGAGGTCCACCTCCCGGATCCATGTGCCTCCCTGACTACTCCCTCCATGTCCCACGTGAGGGTACCGACGATAGTGGACTCTGGTAAGATGGTGTCTGGTGGGTCCAACAGCCTGGTCTTTACTTCCTCTTCATGCACCTGGGACAGTGCGTCGGACCGGATGTTTTTAGTCCCGGGGCGATAGGTGATCTTAAAGTTAAATCGACCAAAAAACAGTGACCACTGGGCCTGCCTGGGATTCAGCCGCTTGGCAGTCTGGATGTATTCCAGGTTCCGGTGGTTGGTCAGAACCACGAACGGGACCATAGCTCCCTCCAACAGATATCTCCACTCCTCAAGGGCCTCTTTCACAGCCAGGAGTTCCCGATTGCCAACGTCATAGTTCCGTTCAGCGGGGGTTAACCTGCGGGAGAAGTAAGCACAAGGGTGGAGAACACTATCGGACTACCTGCTCTGGGACAACACGACTCCTATCCCTGAGTCAGAGGCATCCACTTCAACGATAAACTGGCGACTAGGATCGGACTGCACCAGAACTGGTGCAGTCGAAAACCGGTGTTTCAACTCCCTAAACGCGGCTTCGCACCGATCCGACCAGGTGAAGGGGACTTTGTTGGAGGTCAGGGCTGTAAGGGGGCAAACTACCTGACTATAGCCCTTAATAAACCTGCTGTAAAAATTGGCGAACCCTAGGAACTGTTGCAGCTTCCTACGATTTACCGGTTGGGGCCAATGTCTCACCGCAGCTACCTTAGCCGGATCGGGTGCGACGGAGTTGGAGGAGATGATGAACCCCAAGAAGGACAGAGAGGTGCGATGGAACTCGCACTTCTTGGCCTTCACAAACAGCCGGTTCTCCAATAACTGCTGAAGGACCTGACGGACATGCTTAACATGAGTCTCAGAGTCCTGGGAGAAGATGAGGATATTGTCTAGGTATACAAAGACGAATCGGTGCAGGAAATCCTGCAGAACGTCATTAACCAAAGCCTGGAACGTCGCGGGAGCGTTGGTGAGGATGAACGGCACGACCAGGTACTCAAAGTGCCCTAAGGGGGTGTTAAATGCCGTCTTCCATTCGTCTCCCTTCCTTATCCGAACTAGATGGTAAGCATTCCTAAGATCCAACTTTGTGAATATTTTGGCTCCATGCAGGGGTGTGAACACTGAATCCAAGAGAGGTAATGGGTATCGGTTGCAAACCATCATCTCATTCAGCCCTCTATAATCAATGCATGGACGGAGACTGCCGTCCTTCTTGCCCACAAAAAAGAAACCTGCACCTAACGGGGATGAAGAATTTCAGATTAGCCCGGCAGCTAAAGAGTCCCGGATGTAGGTCTCCATTGATTCACGCTCAGGACGTGAGAGGTTGTACAGCCTGCTGGACAGATACTCAGTGCCTGGAATCAAATCAATGGCACAATCATACGGTCGATGTGTGGGCAGGGTGAGAGCCAGATCCTTGCTGAAGACGTCAGCAAGGTCATGATACTCAACCGACACCTCCGTAAGATTGGGGGGAACTCTGACCTCCTCCTTAACTTCATCGCCTGGTGGCACAGAGGATCTTAAAAACTCCCGGTGGCAGGTTTCGCTCCATTGAGCCACAACCCCAGACGGCCAATCAATCCGGGGATTGTGTTCATCATCCATGGGTAGCCCAAAATAACTCTGGAGGTAGAAGGTGTTACATAAAACACAATCTCCTCCCTGTGATTACCAGAAACGACCAAGGTTAAAGGCCGTGTCTGATGTGTGATTTCTGGCAGTAGGGTGCCATCTAGTGCTCGCACCCTCAATGGTGAAGGAACGGCCACCAGAGGGAGCCCTACGGCCTTAGCCCACCTACTATCCTGTAGGTTCCCTTCCGATCCTGTGTCAATCTGTGCTGGAGCGGTAAGAGTTAAATCCCCACAGAGGATTGTGACTGGGAGTCGTGTGCATTTTCGTGGAACACCCGTGTGGTTTGTATGGCTCACTCTTAGCCCAGTCTAAGGGTGAGCGTTGGAGTTTTAACTGCTTGGGGCAATTCTTCTGCTCATGCCCACTCAAGCCGCAATAAAAACACTCTCCACGGGCCAGCCTCCTTTGTCTTTCCTTCATTTTGATTTTAGCCCTTCTCATGTCCATAGCATCGTCAGCAGGGGGAGCTGGTGCAGAGCGGAGAGCCCTGGCTTTGGAGCGGGGAGAGGACGGCGCTAACTTGGATCTTGATGGGAGAGGGACAGCGCACACCCGGCCACGCCCTTCGTCTCGCTCCCGCTTGAATTCCTCAAGCCGATTGTCTAAGCGGATAACCAGATCAATAAGCCCATCTAGATACCGCGGCTGATCCTTAGCCACCAGATGCTCCTTTAGGGCCAGAGACAGCCCTTTTACAAAGGCGGCACAGAGTGAGACTGAATCCCAACCGAACCTCGCTGCCTCAACGCGGAAGTCGATTGCATAATCAGCTGCACTCCGTCGTCCCTGTCTCATTGACAGCAGCATATTTGAAGCGGACTCGCCTCTGTTGGGATGATCGAACACCTGTCGAAACTCCAGTATGAACCCAGTGTAAGTTGAGAGGATCCATGAATCTTGTTCCCAGAGCACCATAGCCCAGGCGCGTGATTCACCCCGAAGCAAATTAATCACATAAGCCACGTGGCTGTGCTCCGACAAGTACATAATGGACCGTTGTGAAAAAACAAGCGTGCACTGCATCAAGAAGTCCGCGCACATTTCGACACAACCACTGTACGTTCCGGGGGACTGATGTAAGCTTCGGGCGACGGGGGGGGGGGGGGGCTCTGATCAACCGCTGGATTTATTCTGTTCTGCGGCAGATCTACTGGAAAAGTTCGGTCCTCGAGAGCCACATTCCTGAAACTCTTAGTTGTCTCCCTGCTCCAACACACCAGAATCCAATGAAAGACTCGTTACCAGACTTTTAATGAGCCTTTCATTGGATCCAGGTGTGTTGGAGCAGGGAGACAACTAAGAGTTTCAGGAATGTGGCTCTTGAGGACCGAACTTGGCCATCCCTGTACTGGAGGATGAGTGGCTACAGCCGCGCCTGACGCACTCGTGTCTACCTGCGCGGTGAGAGCCTCCAACCTACAGCTGAGGTTAGCATTTTGCTCAGTTAATGAATCCAAATGAGCAGCCAGGTTAGACAAATTGTGCTGCAGCTCACCCAGCGATCCTCCCGGTAGATTCTGCACACCTTGCACTTCCATTGATCGGTCATCTGGTAGTAAACGCCCCTCAGAGTCCATGACGTGGCCGAGTTATCCTGTTGAGAAAGTGAATGCACGGACCCACGTTAGGAGGCATAGATGAGTGGTCAATAGGAATTCCAATAAATTACAATTTATTATGCAAACGTGCAAACAGGGTTCCAAATATGCAAAGTCCAATTAAGTAACAAATGGTGACACGTGGGCAGGCCCGAGGGTAGGAGACGCCTATCCAGAGAAGAGCCGGGACCCACGTAGTTCCACCGCCAGCCGGAGGTCTGCAACACACCAGAACCGCCAAGTCCTGGTACCCCAGGTGGCCACCGCTCAAGGCTGTCGGACCGGTACTGCTGGCAGGAGCAAAAACAGATTAGGTGGGTGTGTGTACACCCAGCAAACAGTCAGCAAAACACACAGTAATCCTCCTGAGGGAATAAATCCAATAACTCCCAGAGTGCAGAGGAAAACGTGAGAACGTGCAGTGTCAATTGTTATACTTAGTAAGTTAGGACGCCAAGTCCTCCAAACTTCCAACAAACCCAGCTACAAGCTGCAAGTATATAAATCACAACTGCAAAGACTTCAGAAACAATGAATGTACAGACAGCACAAAAAGGCTGAGTAGGTTTACCTGTGTGGTAAGCTGATAACTCGGCAGAGTTATGGTGTCTTTCCCAGGCTTTTATGGAGTGATGATGAGGTGATGGATGACAGCTGATGACAGCCTAACGGTGCACCTGGTGGTACCAAAAAGGGCCAACAGGCCAGTACGCCCTCCAGAGGCCAAAAGGTGCCAGCATGGCAGGTGCCATCTGGTGGTGGGCCAGCAGTACCTCCTCTTCAGGGGCCCACACAACACATTATTCTGAGAACTGATTTTATTAACATCCTGGTGTAAATAAGGTATCACCACATGTGTAGAACTCCAAAAGAATGATAGGTTGAGTTTTCATTAAAAAAAACAACTTCAATGTATTAAAATGCATTCATAAATATGAAAGAACAGGCTCTTAATAATTAATAACTATCGCATACTGTATTTTTTTTCTCAAGATTTGTTTTTGCGTAAGATTGTAAAAACAACAGATCATAAGTTTAGGATAAATTACTTATCATGAATTTAATTTTCGAAGTGGCACTAATGACAACACTCATACTGAACAAAATTTCGCTTGCATGGACTGATTTTGGAGATCAAGCAATAATTGCAGATGGGCTTTCTGAGGTCCCAGATAGCTTTTCTGATTTCCTTTCCTAACTTTCAGAATTTAGTAAATTAGCATTACTTATGGTTATACTATGGTTCAGTCCCAGAAAATTCTGAATGTGACAAACAAGAAACAGGTGTTGTAAACAAGTCAATGCTGATAAAAATACAAACTTACAGAAACAAAGATACTGTTCTGACATGGTTTGCACATAAGACTGGCATAGCATGTTTCAAGTACACACGTATGTCAGAAGGTGTTGGGGACATACCATATTCATAACAATAATATTGAAAGATCTATGAGGGCCCTTCCCACCCCTGCACAGTTGTACAATGGTTTAGTGCTCACAGGCGGCATGCTGCCCCCCACACACACACATCCCAAACGGGATCTGACAGCATGAGAAGAGGTGTTTAGGCTGAAATAAAATTGTTGTGGGCTGGGGTGTTTGGCTGGCTTTGTTTTTGTTTTCTGTTTCTCCCACCAGGTGGTATGCATTCAGGACTGAGTGAATGAGCACTAGGACCTCACCCTGAACACCTGAGGCTTGTTTTCACGTGCAGGTCATCAGGACTCACAGCTGTGGTGTATTCTGTCTTGATCAGAGATTGCTGCATTTAAATCTTGAATGCACAGTGTGTGATTGCCAGAGACTCGACCTTGTGAGCAGACGCGTGAGATCGACGTCAGGAGAACAATCTCACCATTACGGATGCAGAGACCGCTCCAGGTTTGACGCCACAGTCTGTGAAGGAGGATTGGGTGAGGTCTCACGCTCTTCACCACACTTCCTGAGGTAATTTGGTTTTGGTGACTTTTATGAAGTAATGACAGTGGATTTGGTGTCCCTCACACCTTGTGTTAGTGAGCTGTCACGTTATGCTAATTGTCTAATCAGCTTCTGCTGCAGTGGAGATTTGAACTGAGTTGTTCTGTGCCTGCAGGGTGAGAAGCTGATATATATTTAAGCCAGGAAGTGTTTGCTGATTGTGTGCACCTTTTGAGCTGTCAAACGCTGGGTCGGTGCTCCGACCACGTCCGACACATAACAGTAGTCTCTGGCCATTTAACAATGGACCAGCGGAAGCAGAGACGGTGTTTTTGCTGGGAAGGCTGCAGCAGATGTTGGAGTTGATCCGGGATCAGTTGCGGGTGCTCTCCGCCCAGGTTGTGCGCGTTGGTGCGCGCATGGCGGAGTTCACAGCTTGGGTCGCGTCGCACCCCGCTGTTACGGCTGTAGCCCCGTCTCCTCCCATGCAGCTGGCTCTGACGCCTGTTGTAGCACCCCCGGTGGTATTTAGTTTGCACTTTAAGCTGTTTGTTATAACCTGCTGTCGTTTACAGCAGTGTGAATTGGTTTTTACTCTGTTACCACAGGGATTTTCTTATTTGGCACTTTGGCTCCCTCTGTTGGTGACAGTCACATTACCATCCAGGTTCAAAGGATGGAAAACACTGTATTTCCATTCTTTGCACTTGACGATGTAGGCCAATGTTAGTTTTTTATTGGTCTATTATCTGTTTCTTGTTTTAGTATGAGGTGTTTTTATCAGGGGTTAATTTGTTGTTTTTGTGGGTTTTAAAGCACTGTCTGTGGTCTGGTGAAGTTGAAAATGCAGGCTGTCTGGAGCATAGTTTGACCCAGGTGACTTTATGTTTGTCTGTTGGTCTTTCTTTTTTTTATTTCTTTTGGTTACACCTCCCAGGGTTTGATGGGCCGGTCCTCTGGGGGGTGATGGGGGGGTAATTGGGTTGTTTTTTTTCTTTTTCTCTTTTTTTTGTTTTTGTTGTTCCCTCTCTTCTCCTCTGGCTCCAGCCATGTGAGCCGTACGTTGTCGGCGTTGCTGGAGTGGTGCAGTTTGGTTATGCTGGGCATTTCCCAGGTAGCCTCTGCACCCAGGGGGCGGGGTGGGGGGGTGGGGGTTGGGGTATTTTTTATTTATTCCCTGTCTTCTCCTCCGGCCCCAGCCGTTTGAGCCGTACGTTGTCATTATGCTGGGCTTTTCCCAGGTAACCTCTGCACCCGGGGGGGGGGTACTTTTTTTAATTCCCTTTACAACCTCCAGCCTTGGCGCGCCTCTGTGCCGTTTGCCATTGGCGTTGCTGGGGTGGTGCAGTTCGGTTATGCTGGGCGTTTCCCAGGTAACCTCTGCACCTGGGTGGGGGGGGGTTTAGGGGTGTTTTTTGTTAATTCCCTGTTCCACCTCCGGCTTCAGCGCGCCTTTGAGCTGTACGCCATCGGTGTAGCTGAGGTTTGGGGCAGTGGAATATACCCGCAGCTGGTGGCTGGTTTAAAAGTTGGAGCGGTGGCGCCGTTTTGTGCCGTACGCCATTACCGCTGTTCCACTCCTCCCGGTTGACTTTTGGGGTATAGTCATGGTTGGTGACACTGGACGTACTTCCAGTTTCCCCTGCGCTGAGAGGGTGGGGTTGGGGTTGTTGTTTTGTTTGCATGTTTTTTTTCCCCCAGTTTCCACCCTCAGGGTGTGACTGTGGTGTCCTCTGGGGGGGAAATGACTGTGGGACCATCTAGCCGTAGACGGCCGGGGCTGGGTCTGTTAGTCATGGGGGGGGGGTGTCTCCTGGGGTTTGATGGAACGGTCCTCTGGGAGGCGCTGGGAGCACCCGTGGGTGACTTTGGATCCCAGAGGGACCTCGGCTGTGGTTATTACTCATGGAGCTGGCGGGATGTCCTCTGGGGGGTGTTGGTCCCTACATGTCGTCCGGGGGGGGGGGGGTTAGATTTTTTTTTTTGCAAGCTTAAGTTTGGGCGTGTTTGTTTTTTCTTTTCTCCTCTTCCCGGGGTTTGATGGGACGGTCCTCTGGGGAGGGGGGGTGTTGGTATGGTTGTTTTTTCTTTTCTCCCAGTTTGCACCCCTGGGGTTTGGTTGTGGTGTTCCCTGGGGGGGTTATTGGGGTTTTTCTTTTTGTTTTTTGACTAAGCAGACTCTAAAACATAGTCGAAAGATGGCTGAATGCACAGGTTCAAGAACTCCTGGCCAAAATTGAGCAAAGTGAATGACAGAAGCAAGAGTTGACAGAAACGAATGCAAAGATGCAGTCAGAGGTGGAGACTCTAACAGGTCTGCTAACTGAAGCAGAAGGCAAGACCATCAAATTCAACAAAAGATATCTCTGCACTGGAGTCTCAGTTGCAGGATACTCAGGAGCTGCTCCAAGAGGAAGTCCAGTAGACACCTTCCTTCTCCATCTGCCTAGGGTAGATGGAGGATGAGGGGTATATTTTGGTGTATATTTTATATTCTGGTGGTTGTCTCTCACTGCGGTATTGTATCACTTCCTGTTCCGGAGCACAGCGGTGTTTTTCTGTATCTGTTAGCTGTTTAATCTGCGCAGTTAGATTGATCTAGTTATCTAGATTACAATTTGTTTCCCAGTGTAATCTTTACGTGCCTTAACTAAAGCACTCCTTCTGCTGAATCACCTCTAAATTATTTACACATTATTCACTTTGCGTGTTTTTAGGAATCCGCTAGCTCAGCGCAGCTACTAGCTCTTAGCTGATTTAGCATGGCGGCTGTCTCTCCTGCACTTTTCTGCTCTGGGTGTGAAATGTTTAGTTATTCCTCGGCCTCCTTTAGCAGTAATGGTACTTGTAATAAGTGTAGCTTATTCGTAGCTTTGGAGGCCAGGCTGGGCGAATTGGAGACTCGGCTCCGCACCGTGGAAAATTCTACAGCTAGCCAGGCCCCTGTAGTCGGTGCGGACCAAGGTAGCTAGTTAGTTCCCCCCTGGCAGATCCCGAGCAGCCGGGAAAGCAGGCCGACTGGATGACTGTGAGGAGGAAGCGTAGTTCTAAACAGAAGCCCCGTGTACACCGCCAACCCGTTCACATTTCTAACCGTTTTTCCCCACTCGGCGACACACCCGCCGAGGATCAAACTCTGGTTATTGGCGACTCTGTTTTGAGAAATGTGAAGTTAGCGACACCAGCAACCATAGTCAATTGTGTTCCGGGGGCCAGAGCAGGCGACATTGAAGGAAATTTGAAACTGCTGGCTAAGGCTAAGTGTAAATTTGGTAAGATTGTAATTCACGTCGGCAGTAATGACACCCGGTTACGCCAATCGGAGGTCACTAAAATTAACATTAAATCGGTGTGTAACTTTGCAAAAACAATGTCGGACTCTGTAGTTTTCTCTGGGCCCCTCCCCAACCGGACCGGGAGTGACATGTTTAGCCGCATGTTCTTCCTGAATTGCTGGCTGTCTGAGTGGTGTCCAAAAAATGAGGTGGGCTTCATAGATAATTGGCAAAGCTTCTGGGGAAAACCTGGTCTTGTTAGGAGAGACGGCACCCATCCCACTTTGGATGGAGCAGCTCTCATTTCTAGAAATCTGGCCAATTTTCTTAAATCCTCCAAACCGTGACTATCCAGGGTTGGGACCAGGAAGCAGAGTTGTAGTCTTACACTCCTCTCTGCAGCTTCTCTCCCCCTGCCATCCCCTCACTACCCCATCCCCGTAGAGACGGTGTCTGCTCCCAGACCACCAATAACCAGCAAAAATCTATTTAAGCATAAAAATTCAAAAAGAAAAAATAATATAGCACCTTCAACTGCACCACAGACTAAAACAGTTAAATGTGGTCTATTAAACATTAGGTCTCTCTCTTCTAAGTCCCTGTTGGTAAATGATATAATAATTGATCAACATATTGATTTATTCTGCCTTACAGAAACCTGGTTACAGCAGGATGAATATGTTAGTTTAAATGAGTCAACACCCCCGAATCACACTAACTGTCAGAACGCTCGTAGCACGGGCCGAGGCGGAGGATTAGCAGCAATCTTCCATTCCAGCTTATTAATTAATCAAAAACCCAGACAGAGCTTTAATTCATTTGAAAGCTTGACTCTTAGTCTTGTCCATCCAAATTGGAAGTCCCAAAAACCAGTTTTATTTGTTATTATCTATCGTCCACCTGGTCGTTACTGTGAGTTTCTCTGTGAATTTTCAGACCTTTTGTCTGACTTAGTGCTTAGCTCAGATAAGATAATTATAGTGGGTGATTTTAACATCCACACAGATGCTGAGAATGACAGCCTCAACACTGCATTTAATCTATTATTAGACTCTATTGGCTTTGCTCAAAAAGTAAATGAGTCCACCCACCACTTTAATCATATCTTAGATCTTGTTCTGACTTATGGTATGGAAATAGAAGACTTAACAGTATTCCCTGAAAACTCCCTGCTGTCTGATCATTTCTTAATAGCATTTACATTTACTCTGATGGACTACCCAGCAGTGGGGAATAAGTTTCATTACACTAGAAGTCTTTCAGAAAGCGCTGTAACTAGGTTTAAGGATATGATTCCTTCTTTATGTTCTCTAATGCCATATACCAACACAGTGCAGAGTAGCTACCTAAACTCTGTAAGTGAGATAGAGTATCTCGTCAATAGTTTTACATCCTCATTGAAGACAACTTTGGATGCTGTAGCTCCTCTGAAAAAGAGAGCTTTAAATCAGAAGTGCCTGACTCCGTGGTATAACTCACAAACTCGTAGCTTAAAGCAGATAACCCGTAAGTTGGAGAGGAAATGGCGTCTCACTAATTTAGAAGATCTTCACTTAGCCTGGAAAAAGAGTCTGTTGCTCTATAAAAAAAGCCCTCCGTAAAGCTAGGACATCTTTCTACTCATCACTAATTGAAGAAAATAAGAACAACCCCAGGTTTCTTTTCAGCACTGTAGCCAGGCTGACAAAGAGTCAGAGCTCTATTGAGCTGAGTATTCCATTAACTTTAACTAGTAATGACTTCATGACTTTCTTTGCTGACAACATTTTAACTATTAGAGAAAAAAATACTCAAAACCATCCCAAAGACGTATCGTTATCTTTGGCTGCTTTCAGTGATGCCGGTATTTGGTTAGACTTATTCTCTCCGATTGTTCTGTCTGAGTTGTAAAACAGCTAACTGATCATCTGCAGAGGAATGGTCTATTTGAAGAGTTTCAGTCAGGTTTTAGAATTCATCATAGTACAGAAACAGCATTAGTGAAGGTTACAAATGATCTTCTTATGGCCTCGGACAGTGGACTCATCTCTGTGCTTGTTCTGTTAGACCTCAGTGCTGCTTTTGATACTGTTGACCATAAAATTTTATTACAGAGATTAGAGCATGCCATAGGTATTAAAGGCACTGCGCTGCGGTGGTTTGAATCATATTTGTCTAATAGATTACAATTTGTTCATGTACATGGGGAATCTTCTTCACAGACTAGGGTTAATTATGGAGTTCCACAAGGTTCTGTGCTAGGACCAATTTTATTCACTTTATACATGCTTCCCTTAGGTAGTATTATTAGACGGTATTGCTTAAATTTTCATTGTTACGCAGATGATACCCAGCTTTATCTATCCATGAAGCCAGAGGACACACACCAATTAGTTAAACTGCAGGATTGTCTTACAGACATAAAGACATGGATGACCTCTAATTTCCTGCTTTTAAACTCAGATAAAACTGAAGTTATTGTACTTGGCCCCACAAATCTTAGAAACATGGTGTCTAACCAGATCCTTACTCTGGATGGCATTGCCCTGGCCTCTAGTAATACTGTGAGAAATCTTGGAGTCATTTTTGATCAGGATATGTCATTCAAAGTGCATATTAAACAAATATGTAGGACTGCTTTTTTGCATTTACGCAATATCTCTAAAATCAGAAAGGTCTTGTCTCAGAGTGATGCTGAAAAACTAATTCATGCATTTATTTCCTCTAGGCTGGACTATTGTAATTCATTATTATCAGGTTGTCCTAAAAGTTCCCTAAAAAGCCTTCAGTTAATTCAAAATGCTGCAGCTAGAGTACTGACGGGGACTAGAAGGAGAGAGCATATCTCACCCATATTGGCCTCTCTTCATTGGCTTCCTGTTAATTCTAGAATAGAATTTAAAATTCTTCTTCTTACTTATAAGGTTTTGAATAATCAGGTCCCATCTTATCTTAGGGACCTCGTAGTACCATATCACCCCAATAGAGCGCTTCGCTCTCAGACTGCAGGCTTACTTGTAGTTCCTAGGGTTTGTAAGAGTAGAATGGGAGGCAGAGCCTTCAGCTTTCAGGCTCCTCTCCTGTGGAACCAGCTCCCAATTCAGATCAGGGAGACAGACACCCTCTCTACTTTTAAGATTAGGCTTAAAACTTTCCTTTTTGCTAAAGCTTATAGTTAGGGCTGGATCGGGTGACCCTGAACCATCCCTTAGTTATGCTGCTATAGACGTAGACTGCTGGGGGGTTCCCATGATGCACTGTTTCTTTCTCTTTTTGCTCTGTATGCACCACTCTGCATTTAATCATTAGTGATCGATCTCTGCTCCCCTCCACAGCATGTCTTTTTCCTGGTTCTCTCCCTCAGCCCCAACCAGTCCCAGCAGAAGACTGCCCCTCCCTGAGCCTGGTTCTGCTGGAGGTTTCTTCCTGTTAAAAGGGAGTTTTTCCTTCCCACTGTAGCCAAGTGCTTGCTCACAGGGGGTCGTTTTGACCGTTGGGGTTTTACATAATTATTGTATGGCCTTGCCTTACAATATAAAGCGCCTTGGGGCAACTGTTTGTTGTGATTTGGCGCTATATAAAAAAAAAATGATTGAACTGATATTTTGCAGGAGAAGCTGAAAGAAGAGAACGAGAGCAAGAAGACTGTAGAGAAGTACGTCTTTGCTCTCTAGACTCAGCTGGCTGAAAGAAAGACAAAGGCAGGATAGAACGCCTTGTCAGTAGAGGGGGCTGAAGAGGGCCTCAGAGGAGTCCAGTGGGAATTTGGACGGTGTTCAGTGGCAGCTGGAGTAGAAAAATTCAGCCTATGGACAAACTGGATAAGATAGAGATCCATTTGCAGCAAGAGAAATGGATGACCTCTTGGTGGACCAGGACCACCTTCAGCAGATCATCTCCAATTTGGAGAGGAAGCAAAAAAAGAAAAAGTCTGACCAGAAGTGAGCCAAAGAGAAACGTATTGCTACTCTGCATGCAGAGGAGTATGATCGTGCCGAAGCGGAGGCCAGGGAGGAGACAAAAGTGTTGACCCTGGCAAGAGAGTTAAGGACTCTTACAGACCTGAAAGATGAACTTGACCGATTTAATAAAGTGCTCAAGACCGAGATGGATGACTTTGGAAAGAGTTCATAGTTTGAAGAGGTCCAACTGTGCCATGGAGCAGTGACTGGAGGAGATGAAGATTCAGCTGGAGGATGTATATAGGTAATGTTTCCAGGCCCACTCTGCCAAGAAGAAACAGGAGCTGGATCTGGGAGGGCTTGAAGGCCATCTTGAAGATGCTACTGAAAATTGCGATAATGTCTTATAGCACTTGAAGAAACTGCAGGCCCGAATGAAAGACCAGATGAGAGGGCTGGAAGAGCTGTGAATGTTCAGGGATGAAGCAGTTAATGATGCTAAAGACAGTGATACGAAGCTTAAAGCCATGAAGGGAGACATGTTACACATCCAGGAGGAGCTGTCCACTGCAGACAGGCTCAGGGAGTGAAAGGATGAGATCTATAGTCTCAACACAGAGTTCCCTGTTGGCAGAGAAGAGGCAGCTGGAAGCTCGTATCATCCAGCTGAAGGAAAAACTAGAAGAGAAGCTCAACATTGAGAGGGTCAATGACCGCATGATGAAATTCACATGAGGTTGAGCAGCTGACGACGGAGCTGTCTTCAGAGTGCAGTAACGCTCGGCTCTTGGAGACAGGCTTTCCCAGCTGGATCGTCAGCACACGGAGCTGAGACTGAAGCTGCAGGAGGTGTTTTTTTTTTTTTTTTTGCTCCCAGCTGACATTCCAGCCATGGTCCCTGGAGGGGGGTGTTTTTCCTGGCCCAGGTTCGTGTGGTCGCCGGGAGGCTTCCCGTGAGGGTGGGGTACTGTTGTGGGCTGGGGTGTTTGGCTGGCTTTGTTTTTGTTTCTGTTTCTCCCACCAGGTGGTGTGCATTCAGGTGGCTGAGCATTAGGACCTCACCCTGAACACCTGAGGCTTGTTTTCACGTGCAGGTCATCAGGATTCACAGCTGTGGTGTATTTTGTCTTGATCAGAGATTGCTGCATTTAAACCTTGAATGCACAGTGTGTGATTGCCAGAGACTCGACCTTGTGAGCAGACGTGTGAGATTGACGTCAGGAGAACAATCTCACCATTACGGACGCAGAGACCGCTCCAGGTTTGACGCCACAGTCTGTGAAGGAGGATTGGGTGAGGTCTCACGCTCTTCAGCACACTTCCTGAGGTAATTTGGTTTTGGTGACTTTTATGAAGTAATGACAGTGGATTTGGTGTCCCTCACACCTTGTGTTAGTGAGCTGTCATGTTATGCTAATTGTCTAATCAGCTTCTGCTGCAGTGGAGATTTGAACTGAGTTGTTCCGTGCCTGCAGGGTGAGAAGCTGATATATATTTAAGCCAGGAAGTGTTTGCTGATTGTGTGCACCTTTTGAGCTGTGTCTCTCTGGGTGGAGAGTGTTGGACTCACCTCGTTTTCTTTCTTCACAGACTCGGTTTGTCGCGGCCACCTGGGGGGTGTCAGCGGGGTCCCTGGGTCCGAACTGCTGTGGCTCTGGACCGTTTGCGCTGCTGAGAGCGCGCCGTGTTTTCACCTCACCAGACCGCGGACATTTTTGGTTGTTTATCACTGCACTTATTATGATTATTAAATTCTGTTATCTTTTGAACCGTGCTCTGCTTATTTCGTGCTGGGTCCTGTCAAACGCTGGGTCGGTGCTCCGACCGCGTCCGACACATAACAAAGATATGCCTTTCCTAAAAAAAAAAAAATAAATAAAAAAAACCCCTCAAAGTCCGGATTTCAAAAATGAAGAGGAAAAAATGACGGAAAGAAAACTAAATGAGGGAAAACAGCTGCTAACCAAATTCTTAGAGAAGAGAGGTGAGGGCAAAAACTAGCTTAACACTCATGTAGGAAACTTGCTAATATCAGCACTGAGGACATATAAACTTCACAGTTTAACAGGGAAAGACATGAAAAAACCATGCCCGTTTTGGTGGCAAAATAACTAAAACATAATCTGAATGAATGTCAACAAGCAGCCGCAGCTCTGCTCATCTTGCTTCTGCTACAAGAAAATCAAATGTCTTGACCCAGTCTCCACTGACTTGCCACTGGTTATTTGCGCATTTATGGCAAGTTAATTAGGCAAATGCTAAAAATTACTGTGTGCATTTAGCACTGTCCCTTTCATCATAGATGTGCAGATTTGTAAAAGTCTGTTTTATTACACTGACAAAAAAAACAACAACAAAAAAAAACATGCATTAGCCTGCCTATCTTCTGTGGGATATAATATGACCACAGTCCAGTTGCAAATGCACCTGCCTACAAAACACACACAAATAGGATAAACTTTTTACAATAAAAAAATGTATTATCAGAATGGAATATTAACATTATGAACCCCATGGCCTTTAGTTTCAGACAAAGCAGCAGGTGCTGATCCAGGTGCTGGTCCCTCATCTTGTCCAAGCAATGAGGATGTTAGTGTTATTTCTATCCGGTTCTTTTATGTAAAATCCTGCCCCTTACCATAAACCAAACCATTGCATTTCTCATTTTGAGTTTATTCAAGGTCACGTTAGAAACCAGGCCTGGGACCCTCACAGACAGTGTCCATCTTGTGAAGGGTACATGAAGTAACTTGTACAACACTTTTATACTTGTATAACACTTTTATCACTTCCTGTTCTGGAGCACAGCAGTGTTTTGCTGTATCTGTTAGCTGTTTAATCTGCGCAGTTAGATTGATCTAGATAACTAGATAACAATTTGTTTCATAGTGTAATCTTCACGTGCCTTAACTAAAGCACTCCCTCTGCTGAATCACCTCTAAATTATTTATACATTATTCACTTTGTGTGTTTTTAGGAATCCGCTAGCTTAGCGCAGCTACTAGCTCTTAGCCGGTTTAGCATGGCGGCTTCTCCTGTCTCTCCTGCACTTTTCTGCTCTGGGTGTGAAATGTTTAGTTATTCCTCGGCCTCCTTTAGCAGTAATGGTACTTGTAATAAGTGTAGCTTATTCGTAGCTTTGGAGGCCAGGCTGGGTGAATTGGAGACTCGGCTCCGCACTGTGGAAAATTCTACAGCTAGCCAGGCCCCTATAGTCGGTGCGGACCAAGGTAGCTTAGCCGCCGTTAGTTCCCTTCCAGCAGATCCAGAGCAGCCGGGAAAGCAGGCCGACTGGGTGACTGTGAGGAGGAAGCGTAGCCCTAAACAGAAGCCCTGTGTACACCGCCAACCCGTTCACATTTCTAACCATTTTTCCCCACTCGGCGACACACCCACCGAGGATCAAACTCTGGTTATTGGTGACTCTGTTTTGAGAAATGTGAAGTTAGCGACACCAGCAACCATAGTCAATTGTCTTCCGGGGGCCAGAGCAGGCGACATTGAAGGAAATTTGAAACTGCTGGCTAAGGCTAAGTGTAAATTTGGTAAGATTGTAATTCACGTCGGCAGTAATGACACCCGGTTACGCCAATCGGAGGTCACTAAAATTAACATTGAATCAGTGTGTAACTTTGCAAAAACAATGTCGGACTCTGTAGTTTTCTCTGGGCCCCTCCCCAATCGGACCGGGAGTGACATGTTTAGCCGCATGTTCTCCCTGAATTGCTGGCTGTCTGAGTGGTGTCCAAAAAATGAGGTGGGCTTCATAGATAATTGGCAAATCTTCTGGGGAAAGCCTGGTCTTGTTAGGAGAGACAGCATCCATCCCACTTTGGATGGAGCAGCTCTCATTTCTAGAAATCTGGCCAATTTTCTTAAATCCTCCAAACCGTGACTATCCAGGGTTGGGACCAGGAAGGAGTTGTAGTCTTACACACCTCTCTGCAGCTTCTCTCCCCCTGCCATCCCCTCATTACCCCATCCCCGTAGAGACGGTGCCTGCTCCCAGACCACCAATAACCAGTAAAAATCTATTTAAGCATAAAAATTCAAAAAGAAAAAATAATATAGCACCTTCAACTGCACCACAGACTAAAACAGTTAAATGTGGTCTATTAAACATTAGGTCTCTCTCTTCTAAGTCCCTGTTAGTAAATGATATAATAATTGATCAACATATTGATTTATTCTGCCTTACAGAAACCTGGTTACAGCAGGATGAATATGTTAGTTTAAATGAGTCAACACCCCGAGTCACACTAACTGCCAGAACGCTCGTAGCATGGGCCAAGGGGGAGGATTAGCAGCAATCTTCCATTCCAGCTTATTAATTAATCAAAAACCCAGACAGAGCTTTAATTCATTTGAAAGCTTGACTCTTAGTCTTGTCCAGTCAAATTGGAAGTCCCAAAAACCAGTTTTATTTGTTATTATCTATCGTCCACCTGGCCGTTACTGTGAGTTTCTCTGTGAATTTTCAGACCTTTTGTCTGACTTAGTGCTTAGCTCAGATAAAATAATTATAGTGGACGATTTTAACATCCACACAGATGCTGAGAATGACAGCCTCAACACTGCATTTAATCTATTATTAGACTCAATTGGCTTTGCTCAAAATGTAAATGAGTCCACCCACCACTTTAATCATATCTTAGATCTTGTTCTGACTTATGGTATGGAAATTGAAGACTTAACAGTATTCCCTGTAAACTCCCTTCTGTCTGATCATTTCTTAATAACATTTACATTTACTCTGATGGACTACCCAGCAGTGGGGAATAAGTTTCATTACACTAGAAGTGTTTCAGAAAGCGCTGTAACTAGGTTTAAGGATATGATTCCTTCTTTATGTTCTCTAATGCCATATACCAACACAGTGCAGAGTAGCTACCTAAACTCTGTAAGTGAGATAGAGTATCTCGTCAATAGTTTTACATCCTCATTGAAGACAACTTTGGATGCTGTAGCTCCTCTGAAAAAGAGAGCTTTAAATCAGAAGTGCCTGACTCCGTGGTATAACTCACAAACTCGCAGCTTAAAGCAGATAACCCGTACGTTGGAGAGGAAATGGCGTCTCACTAATTTAGAAGATCTTCTCTTAGCCTGGAAAAAGAGTCTGTTGCTCTATAAATAAAAGCCTTCCGTAAAGCTAGGACATCTTACTACTCATCACTAATTGAAGAAAATAAGAACAACCCCAGGTTTCTTTTCAGCACTGTAGCCAGGCTGACAAAGAGTCAGAGCTCTATTGAGCCGAGTATTCCTTTAACTTTAACTAGTAATGACTTCATGACTTTCTTTGCTAATAAAATTTTAACTATTAGAGAAAAAATTACTCATAACCATCCCAAAGACGTATCGTTATCTTTGGCTGCTTTCAGTGATGCCGGTATTTGGTTAGACTCTTTCTCTCCGATTGTCTGAGTTATTTTCTTTAGTTACTTCCTCCAAACCATCAACATGTCTATTAGACCCCATTCCTACCAGGCTGCTCAAGGAAGCCCTACCATTAATTAATGCTTCGATCTTAAATATGATCAATCTATCTTTATTAGTTGGCTATGTACCACAGGCTTTTAAGGTGGCAGTAATTAAGCCATTACTTAAAAAGCTATCACTTGACCCAGCTATTTTAGCTAATTATAGGCCAATCTCCAACCTTCCTTTTCTCTCAAAAATTCTTTAAAGGGTAGTTGTAAAACAGCTAACTGATCATCTGCAGAGGAATGGTCTATTTGAAGAATTTCAGTCAGGTTTTAGGATTCATCATAGTACAGAGACAGCATTAGTGAAGGTTACAAATTATCTTCTTATGGCCTCAGACAGTGGACTCATCTCTGTGCTTGTTCTGCTAGACCTCAGTGCTGCTTTTGATACTGTTGACCATAAAATTTTATTACAGAGATTAGAGCATGCCATAGGTATTAAAGGCACTGCGCTGCGGTGGTTTGAATCATATTTATCTAATAGATTGCAATTTGTTCATGTAAATGGGGAATCTTCTTCACAGACTAAGGTTAATTATGGAGTTCCACAAGGTTCTGTGCTAGGACCAATTTTATTCACTTTATACATGTTTCCCTTAGGCAGTATTATTAGACGGCATTGCTTAAATTTTCATTGTTACGCAGATGATACCCAGCTTTATCTATCCATGAAGCCAGAGGACACACACCAATTAGTTAAACTGCAGGATTGTCTTACAGACATAAAGACATGGATCACCTCTAATTTCCTGCTTTTAAACTCAGATAAAACTGAAGTTATTGTACTTGGCCCCACAAATCTTAGAAACATGGTGTCTAACCAGATGGCTCTGGATGGCATTACCCTGACCTCTAGTAATACTGTGAGAAATCTTGGAGTCATTTTTGATCAGGATATGTCATTCAATGTGCATATTAAACAAATATGTAGGACTGCTTTTTTGCATTTGTGCAATATCTCTAAAATTAGAAAGGTCTTGTCTCAGAGTGATGCTGAAAAACTAATTCATGCATTTATTTCCTCTAGGCTGGGCTATTGTAATTCATTATTATCAGGTTGTCCTAAAAGTTCCCTGAAAAGCCTTCAGTTAATTCAAAATGCTGCAGCTAGAGTACTAACAGGGACTAGAAAGAGAGAGCATAACTCACCCATATTGGCCTCTCTTCATTGGCTTCCTGTTAATTCTAGAAGAGAATTTAAAATTCTTCTTCTTACTTATAAGGTTTTGAATAATCAGGTCCCATCTTATCTTAGGGACCTCATAGTACCATATCACCCCAATAGAGCGCTTCGCTCTCAGACTGCAGGCTTACTTGTAGTTCCTAGGGTTTGTAAGAGTAGAATGGGAGGCAGAGCCTTCAGCTTTCAGGCTCCTCTCCTGTGGAACCAGCTCCCAATTCAGATCAGGGAGACAGACACCCTCTCTACTTTTAAGATTAGGCTTAAAACTTTCCTTTTTGCTAAAGCTTATAGTGAGGGCTGGATTAGGTGACCCTGAACCATCCCTTAGTTATGCTGCTATAGACTTAGACTGCTGGGGGGTTCCCATGATGCACTGAGTGTTTCTTTCTCTTTTTGCTCTGTATGCACCACTCTGCATTTAATCATTAGTGATTGATCTCTGCTCCCCTCCACAGCATGTCTTTTTCCTGGTTCTCTCCCTCAGCCCCAACCAGTCCCAGCAGAAGACTGCCCCTCCCTGAGCCTGGTTCTGCTGGAGGTTTCTTCCTGTTAAAAGGGAGTTTTTCCTTCCCACTGTTGCCAAGTGCTTGCTCACAGGGGGTCGTTTTGATCGTTGGGGTTTTTCCGTAATTATTGTATGGCCTTGCCTTACAATATAAAGCGCCTTGGGGCAACTGTTTGTTGTGATTTGGCGCTATATAAATAAAATTGATTTGATTTGATTTGATTACTATATATGCAGACAGGGAGGAAAAAAAAAGGAATAGGGCTTTTATAGTATGTAGAGAGTATATAATATAAATGAACCTTTTTCCTTATTTTTTTTTAACAAACAAAAATATATTACATTGATTTATTCAGTCTAATATTGTTACAAAACAACAGGAATGGCCTTCTTTTTTTCCAAATACAGGGTTATAAAATATATCATTTTCATTATGACATTATTTTATATTACCTCATAAGACAGTACAGTAATTCCTTAACCTACAAGTTGTAGGTTAAGGAAGTAATATTCTGAAAGTCTGCTTGTTATTATAGTTTTTCTCAATTGATAAAACACTGTTCCTGAAAAATAGCACACATTTCCCAATATATTGCACACTATTTCCCCAAAATAGGACACAATTTACAAAGCATTGCACACTTGTGTCAAAACTACACTTCAAAATTGAAACACTCCAGTCAAAATGTGCACACATTGATCAAAATGAGCACACTGCACTGCAAAATGCAAAACACTGTTCCCTCATTGTGTTTCCACATTAAGTGTAAAAAATGATGTAGTCTCCAAAAATGACAACTAGAACACAAATGCAACTCACAATTGAGTCAGAGGGGACCATTACAGTCCCTGACTGTACATTACAAAATTAGAAATAATCTTACAGCACAATATTGTTCACAGTACAGTTTACTGTATAACATTACAGTATTTCCACCACATCTGCATCAGTTCTGTCAACTTGATTAGGCCACAGTACCTCATCAACATCACAAGCTATACTTTCTCTGGCCAGGCAGCGTGGAAAGAAAGACCTTGTGTGTCTGATCCAGCCCTTGCATCCATCAACAGACACATCATCACATGCCAAGTCCATTGACTGCAAAGGATTGTCATGAGTATATGGCTGCCGCTCATATACCGTCCACCTCCACCCTGAAAAGAATTCCTCTATAGCAGGGGTGGCCAGGTTCGGTCCTTGAGAGGCACCTTCCTGACACTCTTAGTTGTCTCCCTGAAAGAAATGAAAGACTCGTTAGCAGACTTTTAATGAGCCTTTCATTGGATTCAGGTGTGTTGGAGCAAAGAGACAACTAAGAGTGTCAGGAAGGTGGCTCTCGAGGACCGAACTTGGCCACCCCTGCTCAATAGGCTTAAGGAAGGAGAATATGGCGGCAGAAAAACAGCAATAAACTGAGGGTTCATACTGAACCATTCTCTAATCAGTAGCCCTCTATGAAAGCTTACATTGTCCCAGACAACAACAAAAACAGTGTCTCTTTGAAAAAGACCCAGTTGCACCTGTCCCATTAGGGCCTCACGAAGTCCATCTAAGAAAGTCAACAAATGCTGGGTGATGTATGGGCCCAGGACTGCCTGACGGTGAGTGACACCAAAATTGCTTATTGCCGTGCAAAGGTTTACATTGCCCCCACACTGACCTGGGATGTTGACTATAGCCCGCTGTCTAATGATGTTTCTTCCCCTCCTCCTCCTCCTCTTGGCCAGATGGAAGCCAGCCTCATCCACATAGATGCATTCACGTGGCCTATCATCAGCGTCCAATTGAAAAACCCTCTGGAATAAACATACACAAGACAAATGGGTCAGTCATGTTCACTTCCTGTAATGCAACAGCACTGGTGAATCTGAACTGTGCATTTGAATTTGTAAACAGCCTTTTTAGAACATTTCATAGTTCTATATTTATAGAACTGGCATAAGAGCATGATATGTTTCATATGATATGAAAGCATAATTTTATATACTCACTCGTACATATTGGAATCGCTGTTCTTTTAGTCTGAGGGTGTTTCTTTCGAGGGGAACTCTGTATGCAGCGTTCACACCGGGCGCGATCAGACGCTACAAGTTTGCGTGGGTCACCAGGCGACGGACGCGCCTCCTTCGCCCGGTGTGTCGCTCTGCTTGGGTGGACTTTCGCTGCGAAAATTCGCCCCGGTGCGTCATTGAGGATCAACTGTCCCGATCGCGCGCGCACATGTAAACAATTAAAAAAAAAAAAAGAAAGAAACTCCGCTGCTTGCTGCAGCTGGCTCTTCCCCCAAAAAACTCCTTCATAATTGTGTTTAGAAACCAGTTACCATTTGTTTTATTATACATCTGTGTAGTTAATTAATAAAATATTCACTACAGATGATTTGCTCGCACGCACGTAAAAAAAAAGAAAAGGAAAAAGCTCCGCTACCGCTGCTGCAAGTAGGGCTGCTGCTCGCTCCAAAAACTCTGTCAAAATTGTGTTTAGAAACCAGTCACCATTTGTTTTATTATACAGCTGTGTAGGTAATAAGTAAAATAATCTCCAGGATGATTTGTGCGCACGCGCACGTAAAATAAAAATAAAAAGAAACTCCGCTGCTGTGGTGCTGCTGTTTGCTCCAAAAACTCTGTCATAACTGTGAAATAAAGGGCAAAAGAGACATAAGTCCTGCTCACAGGCTGCTACTAGATACAGGACATGTTCACATCTTCAGTCAAACTCCAGACATCTCCACGTCACTACATATTCAGTTCCTGATTGGTTATCGCGGCGCGACGAGATGAAAAAGTTCAGATTTTTGAACTTGAGGAGGAGGGCAACGCGACGTGACGCAACGCAATATTGCGCCACAAACGCACAAAATGCTCAAAATCGCTTCACTTGCGTCCATCGCGTCGCGCTACGCGGTTTGGTGCCAAAATGCGTCCTTACATAGGGATTACATGGCAACCTGTGGCTGCAGTTGCTCACGTAGTGCCCGGTGTGAACGCAGCTATAGACTTGCTTCATGCTGACTCTGTTTTTCTTCAGGATACGATCAATGGTGGAGAGACTTACGCTGTTGATGCCCCTGAAATGGTTATTATCTTGAATGATCTGTTGCTGAATTTCCCGAAGTTTGATTGTATTATTTTGCACCACCATTTGGACTATTACACTTTTTTTTTAATTGCTAAAACACATTTCACAAAACTCTCCCCCATTTTCTCAAAACGCTAAACACAACACACTTTTCTAAAGCTACATACACAAACCACACCTTCTCTTTTCAAAACACAAACTGTCACACCAAAACAGCTGCTCAAAGCCTGCAAAAATGTAAACACTATATGCATCATTACACACTGCAACAAAACAACTGAAAACACAATGTTCAGTGCGTGAGAATGTCCTTTTTACGTTTGTTCACAACTCCATGTTGCATCCTTGCAACATGGGGCCGTGCATTATCCTGCTACAACATGAGGTGATGTTCTTGGATGTATGGCACAACAATGGGCCTCAGGATCTCGTCACAGTATCTCTGTGCATTCAAAATGCCATCAATGAAATGCACCTGTGTTCTTCGTCCATAACAGACGCCTGCCCATACCATAACCCCACCGCCACCATGGGCCACTCGATCCACAACACTGACATCAGAAAACCGCTCACCCACACAATGCCACACACGCTGTCTGCCATCTGCCCTGAACAGTGTGAACCGGGATTCATCTGTGAAGAGAACGCCTCTCCAACGTGCCAAACGCCAGCGAATGTGAGCATTTGCCCACTCAAGTCGGTTACGACGACGAACTGGAGTCAGGTCGAGACCCTGATGAGGATGACGAGCATGCAGATGAGCTTCCCTGAGACGGTTTCTGACAGTTTGTGCAGAAATTCTTTGGTTATGCAAACCGATTGTTTCAGCAGCTGTCCAAGTGGCTGGTCTCAGACGATCTTGGAGGTGAACATGCTGGATGTGGAGGTCCTGGGCTGGTGTGGTTACACGTGATCTGCGGTTGTGAGGCTGGTTGGATGTACTGCCAAATTCTCTGAAACGCCTTAGGAGACGGCTTATGGTAGAGAAATGAACATTCAATACACGAGCAACAGCTCTGGTTGACATTCCTGCTGTCAGCATGCCAATTGCACGCTCCCTCAAATCTTGCAACATCTGTGGCATTGTGCTGTGTGATAAAACTGCACCTTTCAGAGTGGCCTTTTATTGTGGACAGTCTAAGGCACACCTGTGCACTAATCATGGTGTCTAATCAGCATCTTGATATGGCACACCTGTGAGGTGGGATGGATTATCTCAGCAAAGGAGAAGTGCTCACTATCACAGATTTAGACTGGTTTGTGAACAATATTTGAGGGAAATGGTGATATTGTGTATGTGGAAAAAGTTTTAGAGCTTTGAGTTCATTTCATACAAAATGGGAGCAAAACCAAAAGTGTTGCGTTTATATTTTTGTTGAGTGTATGAACAGTATGTAAATCTACGGAGAATACAGTATGTACACTACCATACTGTTACGAAGGGTCAAAGTGATCAAAATTAATTGAAATATTGAATGTGGTAAATATGAACGCAGTAAAACATAGATTGTGGTAAAAATGAAAGCAGTAAAACTTTAATGTGTTGAAAATGAAAGCAGTAAAACAATGTGGTTAAAAGTGAAAGCAGTAAATATTAAATGTGGTTAAAAAATCTAATGTGGTTAAAAGTGAAAGCAGTAAATATTGAATGCGGTTAAAAAAATCTAATGTGGTTAAAAGTGAAAGTAGTAAATATTGAATGTGGTTAAAAAATCAAAAAGGGTTAAACTGGACCTGATAAAATGGAAGGTGTGAAGTACTAAACATGAAAATGAGTGACGTAAAAAACAACATCTGATTAATATTGCCCCTTTGAAAATTAGAATCGTTAAATTTGGATGCCATTAAAATAACATTATGGTAAATATTAATATTACAAATATTATGTCTTAAAAATATAACATTGGCTAATTTGATTCACTGCCTCAATTTTAGTACCGCTACTTTACACACTTCAATTGTATCATTTGCTGTACTCGATTTAATGTTGAATGTTTTCATTCACTGCCTCAATTTTAGCAGGTACGCTTTACCGACTTCAGTTTTATCATTCACTGTGTCATCTGTGCAATTTTGCTCACTTCCGCTGGATCGGAATATGGCAGCAGCCACTGTTGCGACAGCGGAAATTTGTAGTCCAGAGCCACTGCGCATGTCACTGACCGCGGGGTGGCGCCATTGGGAGTCGCAGGCGAAGAGCGTCCAAATCTAAAAGCGCTTTTCTACTTCACAAAAGTAGCACTACTCGGCTTGACTCTACTCAGTTTTTTGGCTTTTCTATTAGATTAGTACCTGGTACTGAGTGCTTTTTTTAGTACCTGCTCAGGAACGGTTCAAAGCGAGCCGAGCCGATACTAAAATGTGACGTCAACAGGCTGCCAGCCACTGATTGGTCAGAGAAAGTCGTCACTGGACGAGTCATGAGCGCACCGTCCGAGACGAGAATCAAACCCACCATTTTTAAATAGTCACAGTGGCGTTACAGAAACCGGGTTTTTCTTTCATTTAATGGTGAGGTTTTTTTCTCTTTTTTTACTCGCACTGGTCCGTGGATGAGTTGCGGATGTTTGTGTTTGGTGGCGGAGGAGACAATACAGAGAGGTGGATGAAGCGATCCGAAATGAGAAAAACTCCCTGTCTTTGGCAGCACTCGGCTCACCGGACATTGCTGAAAAAGCTTAAAAGTGATTACAGGACCACAACGACCGGAGAAAGTCGGACTGTAAGGGCTGGAAACGGTTCGACCGAAGGAATGCTGTTTACGGACACCGACTGACGAGCACCCGGAGGCAGGATGATCGCGACTCAGCCACAGCTTTGTTGGAAGTGACGGATGGTAAGTGTTTTTTTGTGACTTTGTCTGTAGTCTGCTTGAAAGCACCGCTTAACGTTACTTATCCCATTGGTGGGAAGCACACTTTAATGAAGATTTTGAGTCTAAACTTGAGTTAAAGTAACATCATTGTCTCGTGTATGCCGACACAGTAAGCTAAAAGTAAACAGTAAACTCTGTGCTCCACTTTAAAGCATTAACTTCTGACAGAAAAACACCTAAGGTCAGCATGACAACAAACGTTCAACGTTCAACATCTAATTTAGTGCCATTACTGTATTTTTTTAACATGTCGTGATTTTGTGTTTTTGTTGAAGAATCCAGTTCCATAAGCGAGGAGGGTTCGACCGTCAATGTCCAGCACCACACAGCAACGTGTCATCACTGGTAAAGGTGCATTTACACATAACCAAGACGCATTACGAATGTCATTTTTCTGTCATTCGTGACACATTCCTGACATTCTTAATGTGACTTAACGCATCTGAATAGGTTTCTTAATAGTGCGTATTGGTGCGTGATATTCTTGATATTCGTGGAGCATGTTTTTGCCTGTCAAAAAATCTTCCACGAATGTCACACACCACCCTCATTTCGTCTCGCGTCGTGGAGGTCGTAACTGAGCGTGTTGATCTGTCTTGATGAGTATTGATCCTTAATAGAACATGACAACGTTCGTAGTGGTTCCTGTGATGGTTCTTGGAGAACAAACTGTCATGCGTTATTACGAAGTGACACGGAAACTGTCAAGTTTTGACACGACTTGTAACGCGGCGTCACATTTCACTGTGCGCTATGACGAATCAGTTTTCTGTCACATGCGCACAATTAAACTCGGCTCCAAATGTCAGTCCACAGTTCCTGCTGAAGCTCCTAAGAATTCTCCTGCAGGTGTTCCACCTGCTGTTGTAACCGATGAGCGGGAGAACGAGTCTGAGCAACCAGAGGAGCGAGAGGAGACTCATGTGCAGCCAGACATCTCTGCACCTCCTCCAGTCTGGCGGAGGAAGAACCGCGCGCACAATTAAACCCTGTTGCACCCCATTCAGTTTGATTGCTGACACCAAGTTGGCTAAAAGTCTCATTTCAGTGCTCTTCAGCACACTCCTGCAGGTGTTCCACCTGCTGCATGTGCCTGATGTTTGGGAAAATGCGCGAGATGAGAGCCGCATGAAGCCACACATCTGGCTCTGTCCTCCTCCTCCTCTCTGCACCACTACATGGCACAGAGCCCAACTATGCATGCAGTCACAAAGTTCTTCTGAAAAACTGGAGCGATCTGAATTCGGTTGGATGAATATGGGTGTGTGTGTGAAGACAGTTCACCTTGTTCACAACGTGACAGAACTTAACGATGTCCTGTTACGCGCAATAGCGAGCAACAACGCGGAACAACGCGGAACACTATTCTTGACCATGCGTAATGGTTCCTGATAATTCTCCAGCAACACATGCCATTAATCGTAACGTGTGGTAACAGGTTGCAGCAGTTCCTGAGAACACCTGACACCTCTGCCCGAATCATTACACTTCATGACTTGTCGTCGTTATGTGTAAATGCAGCATAAGAATAATGTCTCACATCACGTAGCTTTTAGCTCCAAAATGTATTTCCCAAATATATATATATATATATATATATATATATATATATATACACACACACACACACACACACAGGGTGACATCCCCCCCAAAAAGAAAAGAAAGCCATAAAAATATTGTTAAAAAAAAATCCCACTAATCCCACTTCCCCAAAATTTCAGTTATCTTAGTTGCTTTGCATAAAAGTCAGGTTCTTTCAAATTATGCTCCAAATGGTCTGATTTGTTGGAGCAAAATTTTGAAAAAACATAACTTTTATGCAAAGTGACCAAGATAACTGAAAGTCTGGAGAATGATCATATAGAAACTGAAAGGTTTTTTTTTTATTTTTTATTACAATTCTTTTTTTGGGGGGGGGGGGGGGGGGGTCACTCTGTATGTACGTACGTGTGTGTGTATATATCTAATTTTTTAAAACTTGCTTTTGTTAATCACTTCCCATTTCTACCTTCATTATTGTCCAGGCAAGAGTAAAAGGAGCCTGTTCCAGCAGGAGAATCTGTCTATCCAGCGATTTTGAGGTTGAAGCTGAATTGGGTTCAGTGTGATCGACACATCCAACTGATCCTCGAAGAAGCAACGGAGGTGGAAGCTGCGTTTAATCGGTCAATCCTTGACGTGCTGGGCGAGCTTATCCACGCGATGCATGACCGGGGCGTGTGTCCTGCGCCCCCACCCCAGGACTATAGACACATGGAACTTAGTATAGTTTGTGTTGCACAGATTTTTGTATTTATTTATTTATTTGGGGGGTATTTGCTCTTCTTTTAGTTGCAGTAAACATTTTGACTTATGTGATTGTATCGTAATTTGTCATTTCTGGCTGAGTCTACAGTAAAAACATTTTGTCATTGACTTTTTGGTACGATGATGGTTCATTTCTAAGAATTTTAATTGGGGATTTGCTACTCCAGAAGACACTGCACATTACACCTGGCTAAATCTTTACAAAGATGCTGGAATAATCATGTCTAAACTGATTTTAGCAAATGACATTCAACATGAAAAGGTTTAGTCACTTCAGTGATAGCACTATTACATCAATGAATTCTGGCTATACTAGGTTTAGGGTTTGATGTGATGTAACACTTTACCACAAACTATTGTACTGTGGTGTATAATTCTGCAGGATAACTTATACCAAACCAGAAGTAATTTATTCAGATATTTTGAATAACCAGTTTTACTGTCTGTTTACTTCCATTTACATTTATGGCCCCATTAAATGTAAAACTTATTTTACTACTGGATTTTGCTTAAACGGCTTTTCAAACTGTTAGCATTTAATTTAAATCAGTAAACCTTGGTAACTCTTACAGATCAAACTGATGTTACACAAAAGTGGAGAAATTTTAGCAAAAAGTACAAAAGTTTATTCAAAATTCACAGTGAAACATAACCGGTGTATGACGTGTAGGCAAATGACAGGTATCCCATTCCGTGGCATGAACCTTTACAGCAGTGTCTCTGAGAAAACCATCTGAAACACATACACATACAGTATACATATTTTAATTAGTGCTGTCAGGTTATTAAAAAAAATGTTCACAGAACACTTCACAGAACTTTCACTGTTTTGAAAATTTTGTCATTAATTTAAATCATCTGAATGTAACACATGTAACACCAGTGGTGGGCACAGATAATCAAAAAATTAACTTTGACAACAGATAATCAGAAAACCGAAAAGTTATCTTTGATAAAGTTAAAACGATAAACCACCAAAAATGTATCGGAAGTTACAGATACCCAATAAATTCCAGTATTGTCTCTGGTGCATTTGCAACTACTAACAAGCTGATTTTGAGTTTAACACCACGATAGCTTCTGGAAACATCAACAGTGACGACAGACCCAAACAATCAATCAATCAATTTTTTTTATATAGCGCCAAATCACAACAAACAGTTGCCCCAAGGCGCCTTATACTGCAAGGCAAGGCCATACAATAATTATGTAAAACCCCAACGGTCAAAACGACCCCCTGTGAGCAAGCACTTGGCTACAGTGGGAAGGAAAAACTCCGAAAAACAATGAGTCAGCACTTCTGTCTTTGAGTGTCCTGCCCCCTGCTGGAAGCTCTAGTTTACTACATGGCTTCCAGCACAAACGCAGCTGAGAGAAACCACAAAGCTCAACTCTCTACTCAATCACAACACTGCCGTCAGGCGGAGGTCTTGGAAAATAAAGCAATGCTGACTTATGGTTTGGTGTAAATAAAATGAATACTGATAGAATAACTCCATTAATGTCAATTATGCCATTTGTGCAAAGTTAAGATATAACATGTATATTTTAATGTTAAATAATGCACTAATTCTGAAGTCTTGAAACAAACACAGACAGATGGCATTCTGGGTAAAATGTGCCTCCGCTAACACTGATTGGTTGACTCATTCATTCTATATAAACCAACACATTAATGTGAGGTGTGTCGTGTGTTGGTGTTTACAGATAAATGTGCTTTTGTAAAATATGACATTTTTTATTTGTAAAAAAAAAAAGCCATTTTCAAAAAAAAAAAAGCCAAGTTGTAATTATATAACCGTCTGATACAACCGGTGTCAAAATAAATAGAACACTGCTATGATCTACTGGTGTCAGTGCGTGTTTTGGCCCTTTTTCAGCTGATTTTTCATTCGTGTGAGAATTTTTTGGATCGCACCGAGTTTCACGTTAATCACCCGTCCTGCATCGTTTAGTATACATGGAGTGCATTTAACATCTCATGACCACCTCCTGATCAGCATATGGTCAGATGAAAATCAAACCTGTTTGATATTCTTGGCGGCCGTCGTGAGGGTATCCTGCTGCTGAAGCGCTACAAGCGTCCAACCTCTCGCACTGTGCCTGTGCAAACACCACAGACCTGTCTTGTAATGTTTTTTTTTTTGTTGTTGTTGTTTTGTTTTTAAACTTTGATGTCTCCCATTGAGAGTTTTTGTAAATTAAGTTTGGAAAAAAAGCTTCTGTTTATGTTTTTCTTCTGGAAACATGAGTCTGACGTGTGGTTTTTCAATGTACAATGTGTGTGAGAACATAAATCATGCGCTCTTGAACTTTTACACCGTGCGGTTTTGTGGTACAGTTTGAGCTGGAACCGAGTACAGTGATTGAAAATATTAGCCCAGCTTCAGGGCCAATATTGCCATGAACACTACTGGCCAGCAGTAGAGACCTTGAAAACTTGCCAAAACAAAATTCCAGATAATCTGTGTCTGCTACTCTGCTACATTTAAGATGCGTGGAATTTAAAAAATGCAAACACAATAACAATGTCTATAAACCCAGAGAATATACTCACGAGAGTTTTAGGCACTAGAGTTTAATGCTGTTGTCCGTAGAGCCTGATGAGAGTGTCTCAAATGCATTTCTCATGTCGTAATTGTCAGGATTGCTCCACTAGTTTGCATGTAATTTTTACAGGATAACTCTGTTGCTTTCTCTGTGTAAAGCACTGTTTACCATATCAAAATAACAAAACACATAGACCATTTTGTATATATTGTTCAACATGTGCATTTGTGTTTATTGTTTGAACCTTTTTGTTGTACAGTCTTTCACACAAGACCTCAAATTACCTTCATAAAGTGTACTGAGATTACCCTATCATTCCCATAATGCACCTGGACACCGCATGTCCACACTAAAACCTTAAAAATTAGTGCATTACTTTAAAACTAAAACATAATGTATATCTGATATTTTCACTTTATAAAACTTCAGACGTGACGTTAATTTAAATAAATGGAATGGTAAATGGCCTGCATTTATATAGCGCTTTTCCATCTGCATCAGACGCTCAAAGTGCTTTACAATTATGCCTCACATTCACCCCGATGTCAGGGTGCTGCTATACAAGGCGCTCACTACACACCGGTAGCAATAACTTGTCTGAAATTAGTTTGGTTAAAATTTGAACCATAAGTTAAAAATGTATGCCTCTGGCATTTTTGGGTGAGAATCGATAATTGTAACTGGCATCCATTAGTATTCTGTTTCAGTAATTACACATTAGGTAAGTGAATTCAATAACTGTGTTCTTGTGCAATGAAATTGAATATTAATTGTGATGATGACTTAAAACTTTCAGTTGCCTCTGTTATCATCCAGGTAATAGCTGCGGTGTTGATATGATTTTGAATCTGAAGCATTCAGTAGTTAGCCAGTAGACTGATGACTGGCGATCTTCCCCCACCACCCTGCTAAACTTATGATGTTTAAAATATGTAAATTTATTCAATACCTTTAACAAGATGATGACCTGAGCTACTTGCTACTAGATGGTTCAGCCAATGACAATGTGCATGTTCAGCCTTTTTTAATCTCTATGTGCTGCCACATTACATAAAATGTGTTCTTAAATGGTGCCATCCTCAAATGTACAGCGTTTACACACTTTCTCTTTCAGTTTAGATGATGTGTGTGACGTACCTGACACTGTGTAGTGAGAGTGCCTGCAATCCCACCATGCATACATCAAAATGTATCAACTCACAGTTACGTCCACAATTTCCAGAGTGTTTTGGAAGCAGTTTGAACCTGCATCAGTGTTTTCACCCAGGATGAGTCACAACCAGTGCCATCATTATGACAGCACACTGTTTCAACTGGTTGTTCTGGTTGTGTGTGTGTGTGTGTATGTGTGTGTACATACACACATACATGTACAGAGGTCTGACACTCCACCTTTCTGGAGGACGAGATGACAATGTTGACTTTTCGGCTCATAATTATTTTCTGTCAAATAAAGTTGGTGATGGCAAAATTCCTTCACTTTACAGAACTGGCTCTGCATGAATCATTCAGTTAGCTGACTCAATTCATTTGGTTCCTCCTTTGTTCACATTTGGGGGTTATTTATATACTCTTCTGCCAGCTGGCACATCAGCCCTGCTGTTTAATGGTTTATCCTGAAGGAACAACCTGCATTTCATCTCACTGTCCTTACATTCACAAATTTCCATTTATTGCGACGTGTTTTTTTTTTTTTTTTTTTTTTTTTTTTGGAGCACTTCACACTGGGGCGTTTATTGTAGTGTGTTCATGTTCTTCTTCCAACTTCTGAAACTGGTTCCTCGTGTCACTCTTTGGCTGCACCAGCTCTCACACTGATGCCTTAATTGTGTGCTGGTTTTTTTTGTTTTGTTTTTTTTTTTGTTTTTCTAAATAAATTAAGTCATGCCAATGACGGCTTTCTTGATTCTCACCAGTATTTATGACCAGATGTACATATGTATATAGCTGTAAATACTTATCCATGGCAGAGTTTGTTTAGTTTTCAACTTAAAAGGGCAAGTGAACTTCGAGATTACATCTGCCATTGTATTTGAACATGAACATGGTGTACCACATCGCACCTCTGCTGTGGAGGAAAAAAAATAAAATCACACACCATAACAAACACCGCATTTTATTGAATCCCTCTTATCGAGCAGACAATACAAGTATGAACTGTCTGCTCCTCTGTAGATGACCTAATCATGACATGAATGAAGCAGTGCGCTCTTATCATGTCCACATAAGAATGGCCAGAGCATACTTTACCTGCTGAGGCAACTCGGGTCCTTTGGAATGCATGGGGTGCTCCTGAGGACCTTCTTTGAAAGGAGGATGATGGCTAAAGGTGCACTGACACGAGCATGCCTGAGACTCACACAATAGCACAAACATCGTTGTGACGATCCCGCCAGCTGTGTTCACAGCAAGACACCATTCTTTGTTCTACCAGTTGCCACGTGCTCTGCGCTGGACGCTGCGTATATAAAATAATTATTTCATAACAGATTAATCATTTTTTTCTGCAAATTGGCCATTGAAAACGACTCTAATCACTTCCTGAATCAAACAGGAGGCTGCAGCGGGAGCCGTTAGTGCATCCATGCACGCCTAAAAAGCTGCAGAAAGCATTTTGAGCCATCTAGAAAGGTAATTATTTGACTTGTTTACATTATCATGCCTTGATAAAACAGTTGTGTGTTCTTTCCTTCTTGTCTGCAGCTGTTAAAGTATGTTTATAACAGATTTAGTTCTTGTTATAATCCTTCAGAAGAGCTGCGCTGTGATGCAATCCACTGACGTCGCCATTCGCTCTGTTCACTTCTTGTTTACTCCACTTGACGAGCTGCATGTCATGTTGGAGATTAGATCACACAGCACGACATTTGTGCGTGAAAGATTTTTTGAACATTTAAAAATTCTCTGTGCACAATAGCACGCACTGGCACTTGGCATCCTGTCTGCACCAGTTAAAGATGAGTTTACTCTCCAGCACAACACATCACGACAGGTCGTGATGTGTCGTGAAGCAAAGGCATGCTCGTGTCAGCAGACCTCTAGCTTGTCATTCCTGCTGGAGAATGCGTGACAGCCTGAGTGCACTAGAATGCTCCTTCAGTGACAGGGTGCTCCACCCAAAGTGCATGAAGGAGCAACTGTTCCCATTAAACCACTCAAATCATTGATATCTTTATAGTGACAATTTTTTCAGCCATTTGCAATAATACTACACATTCTGTGCAATAATACTTGTGTTAGGGCTGTGCAATTAACCAAATTTCGATCGCGATATCGATATTTGTATCAAACGATCTCCAAACTCGTATAATTGAGTGAAACGATTTAAGGGCCTTTCATCAGGACAATCCGTCAACGTGTCCCACGACGCATGACGTCAGATGCGTCGCTTTGGAAGCGGCAAGGGGGCAGAGATTGCGGCTACGTCACACTCTGGCTGTTTCCACAACCTGAAAAAAGCTTTAAAAAACAGTAGTAGAATGATTCTCCCATCACCCTGCTGGGAGAAGCTTTTTTTCAGCTACTTTTCGGAGTGAGGCCAACTGAGGGAGGGCAGATGACGTGGTGGGATATCGATCGAACCGCGACAGCGGGCCGACCCGCACGGAGAAGCCGGCCTTCAGGCATCATCACTGGGCAGACCGAGGCAGGCAGCCGGGGTGATGGAGCAAACCCACTCAGTCTGAAATCTCCCACTTTTTGGATATATGCGAAGTCCCAGTTTGCCCAACGGAGTTTAGTTCTGCAGCTTTATCAAGGTGAGAATAATGTAAAAATAAAACATGACGTTTACTGAACTGCTCTGAAGGTTTAATGATCGGCTAACATTAGCTTAGCCTTTTAGCACAGTTGATCTGAGTGAACGCTTTAATTTGTAAATGGTTCAGTCTTTTTTTATTTTTACCAAATAAAGCTACAGCTTTTTTCAGACACCACAAAAGCTTAACTTTAAATAACTTATTTTTTCGGGTGTGTTTCCATCCTTTTTCCCTGTTTTTTTTTTTTTTTTCCTTTTTTATATATAAACTGTTTAGTGTTTCTTTATATTTAAAGAAATATTTTTATTTGTCCTAATCAAGAACATTTGCTGTGCAGACAACCAAACTTCCATTGATGAGCTGAACACCACGAAGTCCAGTCGAAAGAAAACATCTCTGCTTTTCAAAATAGGACAAAAGTGTCTTCAGCAAAACCACCAGAGTTCAAAGCTGCAGAAGAGACCTTCACCTGGTCCCGAGAATCCAGCAGAACATCACCTGCTTCTAAATAAAAGGCTCCTTCAACAGCAACTATTTTATTATTTTTAAAAAAGCTGTTTCATTTTATATTTTAACAATAAATGAACGGATCATTAAAAATGTCCATGAATCAAAGTCCAAAGACATTTGCACAGGTAGAAGCTCTCCGCTTATTGCGCTCAAATTCATATTTTAGAAATGACTCTGTCCTGATAACAACATTAAAGGCAATTACATATTTTGGCGAAATTACAAGTTGAAATGACCATTAAAAAAATTTATCATGATTCATGAGGTTTATGTCACAGAAATCCTACTTTACAATCACACTGCAGTCATTGTTAAATTATTTCCTGTTGCATTTATAATAAACATTTGTATTTATGTACAGTGTCTGTTTTTCTGGTTGAAATGAGATATAAATAATCTACCAGACTTAAAAAAAATGGATAAATTTCCATGTTATTTTGCCTAAAAATAAATGTCCGAGGTTCCTTATGTTAAACAAGAAATGATCTAATCTGAAATAACAGGTGGTTATTTACAGATGAAAGGTTTCTAAAGAACCATTTATTGATTTATTTAGCTATTTTAATTACAAGTGTTCTAAACTTTTTTAAACAGTAATCAGAAATTCTGAGGTAAACAAACAACATCAAAAAACATTTCCAAGGATTTTTCTTCAAAAAACTGCTCCATAAATGAGCAGTCCTGTGACACGTCTAACAATTTTTTTTTAGAGTGAGCGAAATGCTGAATAAATGCATTGTGTAACTAAAAAAAAAAAATCATCGTTTGAATAATCGTGATTTCAGTATTTACCTAAATAATCGTGATACTGATTTTTTCCATAATCGAGCAGCCCTAACTTGTGTACAACATGACTTGAACACTATGAAACACATTATGAAACATCCTTGCTGCTTGTACATAGTGTAATCTATTCTACTGTATTGTTCTGCACAAACTTGACTTCTGTATTTTGGTCATTTTTCTTTGCCTTAAGCCCCTGACATACATAACAAGAATGTGCAGGAACCATGCCCAAAACAGCAAATATTGCCATAATCTGATGCAGTGGGAGGAAAAGAGTCGTGGTCAGCAGTGTTAGAACGCATCCAGATTACCACTTCCACACCTGCACGGTGGCATCCAAAGCGCATGCAGACAACACGTAGATGACACAGACTGCTGTCAGACAGCTATGAAAGGCGCAGCCCAGTCTCACATTTTTTTTTGTGCTCCTGTGACGAAATGAGTCAAATTTTCATGACATTTTTTTTTAACTCACCCTTACTAACTAACCCTATGCCTTCCCCCAACAGTAACCTTAACCATAACCTAATCCTACTCCTTCCCCCCACCCTAACCATAACCACCCTGACTCCCCCCCCCCCCTTCACTTTTAATTTTGTGCAGCCATAATGGAATGAATTAGAATGAATTTGTGCTGCCGTGACGAAAATTAGGCGCTTTTTGTCACAATATCACAAACCAATAGATTAATGTATATTTCTTGCTGCTGAATCACGACTTGCCATGAAACTGGGTTGGAAAGGCACTGAAGACTGCCTGATGTCCAAATGTCTGGATAGCAAACATGGGACCGGAGTGGGAGGGCGCGCTGTATTCCTCACACGCACGTGTGCACAGCGCATGTGTGCACATGTGCCCTGCACACACTCATGGGGCTGAAATGATGAGTCAGCTATGTGTGTGTATGCATTATGCAGCATGAGCCATTAAGCCCACGGGGCGCACGTGCACGTGTGTGCCACTGGACAGCTTTGCTGAAAGTTTGCTGGCAGTGGACCAAGCAGTCCCACCATGCGTCAGATGCAGCCTTTCCAGGGAGCTTTAATTTATTCTTTTGTGTATTTTGGCTTATTTCAACAGCACAATGCATCTCTGGACACCGCAATGGTTGGATTATTACATGGGATTTAACTTTGCATTGTTGATTCCAGCACACAGTAGCCATGTGAGAGGATTTTAACCACAGGCTGCGGTCTCAGCTCCACGTCCACACTGCGCTCCTGGACCGCTGTTGGAGGTGAGATTCATGTTTACTAATGCCGTCACGGCCTGGCACCACAGTTCCAAGTCATATCTCCTACAGAGTTAGAAGGTGATCATATATTACAGTGTGAGATCCGTTCAGCTCCGAGCCTGATGCATGCAGTGACGTGCTACTGCGCACCACTGAGAGGTGCAGCTGCCTGTGTTATATACAGATATGATGGAGCCAACAGTTCACATTATTTACATTGCCCATGGGAAGGAATGGACAAATATCTGTACTGTAAGGTCTATTTTGGATATAACAGCCTCTTCATATTTGCGGCGGCGTGTGCACGGTGCTTTCGGTTTGATAGCCTGAAAGACTGCAGGCTTACTTGTAGTTCCTAGGGTTTGTAAGAGTAGAATGGGAGGCAGAGCCTTCAGCTTTCAGGCTCCTCTCCTGTGGAACCAGCTCCCAATTCAGATCAGGGAGACAGACACCCTCTCTACTTTTAAGATTAGGCTTAAAACTTTCCTTTTTGCTAAAGCTTATAGTTAGGGCTGGATCAGGTGACCCTGAACCATCCCTTAGTTATGCTGCTATAGACGTAGACTGCTGGGGGGTTCCCATGATGCACTGTTTCTTTCTCTTTTTGCTCTGTATGCACCACTCTGCATTTAATCATTAGTGATTGATCTCTGCTCCCCTCCACAGCATGTCTTTTTCCTGGTTCTCTCCCTCAGCCCCAACCAGTCCCAGCAGAAGACTGCCCCTCCCTGAGCCTGGTTCTGCTGGAGGTTTCTTCCTGTTAAAAGGGAGTTTTTCCTTCCCACTGTAGCCAAGTGCTTGCTCACAGGGGGTCGTTTTGACCGTTGGGGTTTTACATAATTATTGTATGGCCTTGCCTTACAATATAAAGCGCCTTGGGGCAACTGTTTGTTGTGATTTGGCGCTATATAAAAAAATTGATTGATTGATTGATAGCCGCTGTTCACATTCACTGTACATGATAATACATTGTAATGCACATTTATTATCTTGATGAAACATGCCACATATATTTCAACAGTTCCTTAGTGCTTTGGGGGGCATTATTATACGTGGCACGTGCAGGTCATACTGGCAGGCTTTGCTGTGCCAGATCCATCTCGAGGTTCCCTCATATGTGCTCAAATCATTTCAGATCCTGTTTTGTCACCATCAGAATATGTAAACTGTGGTCAGATGGTCCTCAGATTGCACATGGACCACCGTCAGATAGTTGTCCCATCTCAGCGGCGCCCGGAGGGTTTTGAACATGTGCATCACACTTGGGGCCACTGGCCAATTTTGACCAACTGTGTGGACTCTCGCAGATGGCTGTCAGAATGTTTTGGAACTGAAACCCAACACTGATTTGCGCCAATTCGCCATTCTGTGTGATGCTGGCTATGTGTGATGGGGTAGTATTTTTACATATTTGCACTGTTGTTCTTGTTGGAGACAGTGGCAACCCTCATTCATGGACAACAACCTGTAAGTCAGCTGAAAATATTTTAGATTATTCTGAGAAGAAAATAGATGGCAATATGTTAAATATATCCCAGCAGGCTTTTATTCAGCCACTGTTATCAAGGTGGGTGCCATCACTAATCACCCAGATTGGCCAAATTTGATAGTATTTTATTGGGTGTGGTGATGAAACTTGTAATGTCTGCCAGAAGCACAACCTTCTTATTTGACCCTATAACAACAAAACTGTTTAAAGACCTGTGCCCCACTCTTGGACCTACTGTGTTGGAAATTGTAAATATGCAGGAAGATTGTTGTTGCGTTGTTGTTGCGAAGACAAATCTGTTGTCAAGACAACCAGATCTGACACCTGCAGGTGCAGTGGAGAGTGTAGGTTGGCTCCAGAAATGATCACAGGCTGGCGCTGTCTGATACCCGCTGTCAAGTCATGTCATCATGAATGTTTTGATTTTGTTTAAAGTGTCAAGGTCGCCGTTCGCTTTGTTTTTCTTTTGTTAGTGTAGGTTTTGTTTCATTCTTTTATGCACTGTGGACTCGCAGGCTTTTTGGTGATGGGAGAAGTGGAGGCTCATTCGTCCACTTTTTCTCAACAGTTTGACTTTTTTTGTTGTTCAGTTATCGCCGTGTAACCAGGCCCTTAGTGACTTGAAATATGGGGTTCTACAGGGGTCCGTCTTAGGCCCCCTGCTTTTCTCCCTTTATATAACACCCATTGGGCATGTACTGCGGTGTTTTAGGATTACCTTCCATTGCTAGCTAATCACGTTATCCGTGCCCGTATATTACTACTGGTAATCTCATCCATATAAAATCCATAGAGGATTACCTCGCATCAGTGAAAAGTTGAATGTCTAGCAATTTCTTACTTTTAAACTCAGACAAGACTGATATGATGGTTCTTGGGCCAGCGAGACAGCAAGACATTGGCATCAATTTGACCAGCTCATACATCACACTGACAACATGAGGAAAATTGGTTGATTTTTGAACCTACGTTGTCCTTAGACCTACACATTTGAGATATTACGAGGACTGCTTTCTTCCACCTGTGAAACAGCAAAGACTCAGCCCTTCCTGTCTGGCTGATGCAGAGACCCTGATTCATGCATATGTCTCTTCTATGCTGGACTACTCAAATGTTCTGTTTTCTGGCTTACCACAATCCAGCATTAGGGGTCTTCAATTGCTTCAGAATGCTGCTGCCAGACTCTTGACAGGAAGCAGAAAGTTTGGCCACATTACACCCATTTTGGCACCTGTTCACTGGCTTCCTCTCTCTGAGCAACCTGGACTCACGGCAAGTTGTGATTCAGCAGCAAGAAATATACTTTAATCTATTGGTTTCTGATATTGTGACAAAAAGCGCCTCATTTTCGTCATAGCAGCAGGAATTCATTGTCATTCATTCCGTAATGGCTACACGAAATTAAAAGTGAAGTGTGGGGGGGGGGGGGGGGTCAGGTGGTTATGGTTAGGGTGGGGGGAAGGATAAGATTAGGTTATGGTTAAGATTAGGGTTGGGGGTGGGAGTAGAGTTAGCAATAGTGAGTTAAAAAAAAGCTCTGTCACGCATTTCATCACAGGAGCATGAAAAAAAATGTGAGACTGGGCTGCTCTGAGATTAGATTTTAAGGTTCTACTATTAACCTATAAAATTATTCATGGACTACCACCTCCCTACTTAACTGACGTAACTAAACCCTACCTACCTGTCAGGGTTCTGCTTTCACAGGGCACAGGGCTACTTTGTTTCGCTCTGGTAAATAAAAAGTTTGAGGGCCACAAACCCTTCTGTTATTGTGCACCTGTTTTGTGGAATGATCTCCCTATGGCAATAAAAGAGTCACATTCTATAGAAACATTCAAGTCCACACTTGAGGTGCATTTTTTTCCCTCTCATATGGCTGGCATGGCATGGTACTCTGCATCCTATCCTTTTAAGTTAATTTATTAGTAAATGGAGAGGGTCTTGAGCTAAACTTTACTCTAAACTCTAAATTCTGGGTCTGTTAGTGAAGCTTAGGGCTAGCAGTCGGCGATCACTTTAGGATTTTCTCTGCTTTCCTGTTCCTTAATGCTGATGAATTTTACCTTAGGTAAAATCTGAGTTGCAGATGATGTCACATGCTGGGTTCAATGAAGGCATGACTTCTGATGGCATGATTTCTGGACCACACTCTGCTGCAGGAACAGGCCCACTGAACGGAATGATGGCTGACCTCTGTCTGTGGAATAGACACCAGCATGGACCGCTCATCGAATTCACTTTATGTTGTTTATGTTCTGTTTTTGGAAATCTTTGCAAAATCTTGTAACTGTTAGATTAGATTAGATATACTTTATTGATCTCACAGTGGAGAAATTACATTTACACTCCAGTTACCTCAGACAGCAATTAGTCCACAATTATTACTTGTTTACAGTAATAATGGCACACATAAGAATTAAAGGCAACACATACACATTTGACATTGTTTATGTGCACTAAGTTTGAAGAAGTCCGTTATCCAAATTGAGGCAAGTGGGTGAAGGCCACGCAGCAACCCTGAGTTGCGCTGCCATCAGCTTGGGGTGGGGGGGATGTGGGCTTGCAGCTAAAACTGCACTGCCCCCACTGAAAGGAAAAGGAGTGACGATAAGCAGGCGCCAGAACGGGTGGGTGTTGATGAGGGGAGGAGGGGGCGGGGGGGGATGGAACATGCTTCAATCCTGTGAAAAGTGTTGTATGGCTGGGGGGCCTGGCTGCCTTTTTGTTTCTGTCTTTTGGTTTTCCTTCCAGGTGGCTTGCATTTGGGACTGAGTGGCTGTGTTGCTGAGGTTATCAGGACCTCACCCTGATCACCTGCGGCTCGTCAGGACTCACAGCTGTGGTGCATCTATATGGATTGGAACATGGTGGCATTTAAGACTGGAGTATACAGTGTGTATTTGCCAGAGACTCGACCTTGTGACCAGACTGGTGAGATCGTCGTCTCGGGAGCCATCTCATCATCAGTGGATGCAGAGAACGTCCAGGGTTTGATGCACGGTCTGTGAAAGAGGAGGGGGTGAGGTCTCACGCTCGTCAGCACGCTTCCTGAGGTACGTTAGATTTTGTGACTAACATTTATACAGTCAGTAAATGTGGTGTCCCTCACACCTTATTATATTGAGCTGTACGTTAGTCATGTATCGGCTTCCACTGCAGTGGAGTTTTGTGAACTGGATGTTCCATGCCTGCAGGTTGGGAAGCTGATTAGTAATTAAGCCAGGAAGTGTTTGCAGTTTATGTACACCTTTGAGTGGTCTCTCTGTGTGTAGAGTGTGGACTCACATAATGGTTCCTTCTTTCACAGACTCGGTTTGTTGCGGCCACCTGGGGGGTGTCGGCGGGGTCCTTGGGTCGGAACGGCTTCTGGCTCCGGACCGTTAGCGCTGCTGGGAGCGCACCGTATCACCACCACGCCAGACCGCACATTCTTTTGTTGTTTTGTATCACATCACTGTTATGTATTAAATTCAGTTAGCCTTTGTACCGTGCTCTGCTTATTTCATACTGGGTCCTTCAAACGCTGGTCGGTTCTCCGAGCTGCGTCTGACTCATAACAGTAGTCTCTGGCCAAACATCACAGACCCAGCGGTAGCAGAGACGGTAACGCACCGGGAAGGCGGCAGCAGACGTTCAGTAGTTATCCGGATCAGTTGCGGGTGCTCTCCACCCAGATGGTGCGTGTTTGAGACCCATTACTGAATACTGATTTGTGCTCTCTTGCAGCCGTGTTCCTGTGTTTGTGCCTTATCCGTGGGTCGTGGTGGAGTGTGACTGGCGACGGCTTCGCGTCACGCTCCGACCGGATAAGAGGTTTAAACGGGAGCTGCAAGAGTGTGTCTGTAATGGGTGCACGCGCACAGCGGAGCTCTGTGACATGGGTCGCTGAGCTTCCTGTGTTACAGTTGTAGCCCCGTTTCCCAGGATAAAGATAACTACTGCGTCTGTTGTATCAGCTCCGGCGTTATTTAGTTGAGCATATTTTGGTTGTGTGTTGCACACAGCTGCGCACAGAGATGCAGCTCGTTTGTTTTTTGTCACCAAAGGGGGTTTTTTCATTGTTAGCACTTTGGCTCCCTCTTTTGGTGACTTACATTACCGTTAAGCTCTTAAGTTGGAACAGGTGTGTTCGACTTGTTTGAGCTTAACGGTATACGTCACTGATTTGTTTTGTGTTAGTTCATTTCGTGTGGGTGTTTTTTGAGTTGGTTTTTGTGGGGGATTTATTTTTTTCTTTTTCACTGTTTGTGTCTGGGGTTGTGACCCTGCAGCCTGTCTAAAAAAAAAAAAAAAAAAAAAAAAAAAAGGACCCAAACAACTGTATGTTGGTCTGTTAGTCTTTCTTTTTATTTCTTTTTGTTGCACCTCCCCAGGGTTTGATGGGACGGTCCCCTGGGGGGTGATGGGGTGGTACTTGGGTTTTTTTTTTCTCTTTTTTTTTTCTTTTTGTTTTTGTTATGCCCTCTCTTCTCCTCTGACTCCAGCCGGGCGAGCCGTAGTGTCGGCGTTGTTGGAGGGGTGCAGTTTGGTTGTGCTGGGCATTTCCCAGGTAGCCTCTGCACCCGGGAGGGGGGGGGTTTGGGGTATTTTCTTTTTCTTCCCTCTCTTCTCCTCTGGCTCCAGCCAGGTGAGCTGTAGTGCCGGCGTTGCTGGAGTGGTGCAGTTTGGTTATACTGGGCGTTTCCCGGGTAACCTCTGCACCTGGGGGGGGGGGGGGGGGGGGGTTTGATTCCCTGTTCCACCTCCGGCTTCAGCACGCCTTTGGCCGTCTGCCATCGGCGTGGCTGAGGTTTGGGGCAGTGGGATATACCCGCAGCTAGTGGCTGGTGTAGAAGTCGGAGGAGTGGCGCCGTTTTGTGCCGTTTGCCATAACCGCTGTTCCACTCCTCCCGGTTGGCTTCTGGGGTATAGTCATGGTTGGTGACACTGGACGTGCTTCCAGTTTCCACTGCGCCAAGGGGGTGGGGTTGGGGTTGTTTTGTTTGTATGTTTTTTTTTTCTCTCTTCTTGTTTTTCCCCCCAGTTTCCGCCCTCAGGGTTTGACTGTGGTGTCCTCTGGGGGGGAAAGGGCTGTGGGTCCATCTAGCCATAGACGGCCGGGGCTGGGTCCGTTGGTCATGAGGGGAGGCGTCTCCTGGGGTTGACGAGTGGTCCTCTGGGAGGCGCTGGGAGTCCCCGTGGGTGACGTTGGATCCCAGAGGGACCTCGGCTGTGGTTATTACTCCTGGAGCTGGCGGGAAGTCCTCTGGGGGGTGTTGGTCCCTACATGTCGTTTGGGGGGGGGGGGGTGTTTTAGCACTTTTATTTGTAAGCTTAAGTTTGGGGTTTTTCTTTTCTCCTCTTCCCGGGGTTTGATGGGACGGTCCCCTGGGGAGGGAGGGTGTTTTGGTTGTTTGTGTTTGTCTTTTTTGTTTTATGACTAAAGACCGAACATGGTTGGATAAAGGCTGACCGCACAGGTTTAAGAACTCCTGGCCACACCTGTGCTAAGTGACTGACTGAAACAAAGGCAAGGATGCAGCCAGAGGAGAGGACATCAACCATTCTGTTGGAAGACGAATGCAGATGCAGTTTCCAGCCATGGTCCCTGGAGGGGGGTGTTTCTCCTGGGCCAGGTTTGTGTGGTCGCCGGGAGGCTTCCTGTGAGGGTGGGGTACTGTTGTATGGCTGGGGGGGCCTGGCTGCCTTTTTGTTTCTGTCTTTTGGTTTTCCTTCCAGGTGGCTTGCATTTGGGACTGAGTGGCTGTGTTGCTGAGGTTATCAGGACCTCACCCTGATCACCTGCGGCTCGTCAGGACTCACAGCTGTGGTGCATCTATATGGATTGGAACATGGTGGCATTTAAGACTGGAGTATACAGTGTGTATTTGCCAGAGACTCGACCTTGTGACCAGATGGATGAGATCGTCGTCTCGGGAGCCATCTCATCATCAGTGGATGCAGAGAACGTCCAGGGTTTGATGCACGGTCTGTGAAAGAGGAGGGGGTGAGGTCTCACGCTCATCAGCATGCTTCCTGAGGTACGTTAGATTTTGTGACTAACGTTTATACAGTCAGTAAATGTGGTGTCCCTCACACCTTATTATATTGAGCTGTACGTTAGTCATGTATCGGCTTCCACTGCAGTGGAGTTTTGTGAACTGGATGTTCCATGCCTGCAGGTAGGGAAGCTGATTAGTAATTAAGCCAGGAAGTGTTTGCTGTTTATGTACACCTTTGAGTGGTCTCTCTGTGTGTAGAGTGTGGACTCACATAATGGTTCCTTCTTTCACAGACTCGGTTTGTTGCGGCCACCTGGGGGGTGTCGGCGGGGTCCTTGGGTCTGAACGGCTTCTGGCTCCGGACCGTTAGCGCTGCTGGGAGCGCACCGTATCACCACCACGCCAGACCGCACATTCTTTTGTTGTTTTGTATCACATCACTGTTATGTATTAAATTCAGTTAGCCTTTGTACCGTGCTCTGCTTATTTCATACTGGGTCCTTCAAACACTGGTCGGTTCTCCGAGCTGCGTCCGACACATAACAAAAAGCAGTTTATTGTCTTTGTGAGATGAGATAAGAAACAGCCAATGTTCCCCAGGCCGAAACAAATCCCTCTGGAAGAGACAGTCGGGCAATTTGACCTTCAGGCTTCATAAGCCTGTAATGTTATGGTTACAGGAGTGAACTCACTTTTAACAGTTCCACTTGCACAACCAAATCCCAATTATGAATTAAGAATATTCCCAATTATGAATTAAGAATATTCACCGGCCTCTGAAATCTTCAGCTTCAACTGCAAGGTACGCATCTACTCCAAGATGTCATCCAATTTGTGTCTGAGTTCAAGAGTCATCACACTCTGAGAATGCACTGCCTTGCCAACCTCGTTAATCATGACGGACAAGCGATGGGCTTTGGTTCTTGATGCCGCCGTCTTGCCAATTTTCCGGTAGATCAGGGCAGCACATAAGCCAAAAAGTACCAGCCCTACTACAATGAGACCAAAAATTAATAAATCCTTGACGTCCTCAATGGAGAAAGGCGCCAAGCATGCAACACGCCAAGACCCCAGGAGTCGAGGACATAGCCTGCATGATACGTTCCATCTGGGCAGGTAGGATCCCCGGTCCTGACCTTCTTGTAGAAAAATGGTGTCAATAGCGTTCAGAGACCAGCTGATCAATTCCATGGTTAATCCACTAGTAGCCCAATAGATCCGAAATCCAATATAATTTGAGGAATCCACCGTCTGGTGAAGTAGGGACTTGAAGGTTAAAGGCAGAGAACAGAGATAAGGGAGAGTGGAGGAGATGCGACCGCCCTCATCAGAGTCCCAAGCTGATATCTAACTGTTAGAATGGCCGAAGCAGTGGGTCATCCCTCTTGAGTTTTGGTCTGCTTAATATTTCTTCTTCAATTTCATCAGGGAGTTTTTCTTTACCACTGTCACCTGTGTGCTTGCTCTAGTGGTTGGTAAGATTAGACCTTACTTGTTTGAAGCACCTCGAGGCAGCTTTGTTGTGATTTGCTGCTATATAAACTAAATAAATTAAGTTGTTTTGTGACTGTCTCTGTGTTGCTGTAACATTGTGAATTTCCCCATTGTGAACAACCTGGTCTCACGGCAAGTCGTGATTCAGCAGCACGAAATATACATTAATCTATTGGTTTGAGATATTGTGATGAAAAGCGTCTCATTTTCATCACAGCAGCACAAATTCATTCCATGATGGCTGCATGAAATTCAAAGTGAATTTTGGGGGTGTCAGGGTGGTTATGGTTAGGGTTGGAGGAACGAGTAAGGTTAGGTTATGGTTGGGGTTGGGGGTAGGAGTAGGGTTAGTAATGGTTAAAAAGTCACAAAAATTTGACTAATTTTGTGACGGGAGCACAAAAACAAAAATGTGAGACTGGGCTCTCATGAACTATTAAAGGATTATCTTGTCTTACAACTATGCCACTGTGATCTTTTTACACCACAGGTGATTCCAAAAATTATTACATTGTGGGGTTGCACCTGTAACATGTAACAACTTTACAGATGTTCAGGCCTCACACGGAAGCACCAAAAGATGTAACAAAATTACAAAGCCTCACAACGGGGGACCATAAAGAGGTAACCAAATTATCAAATAAAATGTCACACTCAGACATCAATAAATATATTGTATATAGCAGATATTTAATAAAGCCTCCACACGGGAGCACCAATAAATGTAACAATTTAGCTAAATCTAGATCGGCTCACACCAGAGCACCATAAGAGAGTAGTGAATAATCAGTTAAACTCCCAAATTGAATTAGATTGAATTAGGCCCCATCTGATGAGTCACCAAAATAATTAACAATTTAGGGTTTAATACTTATTATTTAATTATTACTCGGGGCACCACCTATTTATAGCATAGGTCCTTCAATTTAAACATTCTTTAATTTATCAGTGTCACATGAATTAATCAGTCTCAGTTTAATTAAATCAGTCTCAGTTAATCAGTCTCTGATCTGACAGTCTGAATTCACAATACGATTGACCAAGGGTTTCCTTCTAAACACAAAATAAACCACAGCAGAAATATTTACAATTTATTTACAAGTACACAAGAAATGAACAGTTTACTGGCATTTTTGTGGACAGTGATTAAATAAGTTCATTGATGGACACAATACTTACAAACTCATGAGACGTTGAAAGATAGAGATAAACCCATTTAGGGTGTGTAACTTTACAGAAAGCCTCATGTCTTCACAGGGCAGACTCAAATGATTCAACTATTTAAACACTAACTATTTTGTTATACTATTGCTCTAAGACACTCGCATGTTAATCGTCACTTAAACACATCCTTTGGATAACAGAGTATTTCACCATCAACATTTGATAATGCAGAAAGATCACACTGAAACGCATATCAGTTGCAATAACACGTCAATAAAATGGAATAATTACATGCAAAGCATTTCATTTGATTAAGCAATACCACCAACATTAGAACTTTTTAGATATACGTATGAATCAAAGAATACTGATGCAATTCTTTTATTTTAAAAGAATGTCTTTCTTCACTTAAACCTAAAGAAAATAGCTGTTAACAAGACAAGGTTTTATGGCCCTGTGTTGTGGAAGGGATATCATCTTGCAGTCTTGAGAGGGTCTGGCCTTGGTGTGAGGTCATAAAATTTGGGTTCTCCTGGCCTGGAAAAACTCAGATTCTGACGTGAAGCCATTATAATGTCATGTAATTCATAATGACTGAAAATTCACTGATAAAAAGGCAAGGGCTCCCCTTTGAAGAACTTAGAATTACAGTTTGTTTTTGTTTTTTTGCTGTGAATCCCTAATTCTTCACTGAGTTGAGCATCTATTTTTATTAGACAAGTAGATAAGGGACCTCCATCCTTAAATAAGTTATTAAAACCATCCAGAGAAGCATATCTGCAAATACCAAATGATAGCTCATAACATCATGTTTCTCTGGATGGTTTTAATAACTTATTTAAGGATGGAGGTCCCTTATCTACTTGTCTAATAAAAATAGATGATCAACTCAGTGAAGAATGTAGAGAGAAAGCTGATCACCCATTAGTTATTCATCTACTCTTGTCATGAAAACCAATACCACTAGTCCCCTGGCTAACCATCCTGTCAATAAAGCTACCACCTCAGAGCTCTCAAAGAATGCATGCAGCTGGGTCTTTTTTGACTGCCTCCATCTGAATGTCTCTGTACAATGAGGGCAGCGAGTCAATGTACTGCAGCTATATTGGCCATTTTGTGGTCGCCTCCTCCCTCAGGTCAAACGGGGAACTCATCAGTAGCAGGGGGAGCACTAGTGAGTTAAAATGCTTCTCTTCAACACATGCATCTTCAGGTTTTGTTGTGTTGAACATGTGAGACTGTATCAGTGTTGCCAGATAGGAAATATGCAGCTATCATACCAAAACCTCAAAATTATCGTATTTTGGGAGAAATTTTCCTACACAAACAAAATGCATACAACATAGCTATTTTAGCGGGTTTTTTTTATTTCCAATGGTGACGGAGGTGGGCTAAGCTACGTATGTGCACATGTGCAGCCAAAACAGTCTACATTACAGGTCAGTTGTCTCGGGCCCAGGGAGGGAGGGGCAGGGCCGAGAATTTGGAACTCATTACTTTGTATGGAGAGGGGGTGGGCTTTCAAATGACTTTGTCCCCGGGCCGGTCAAAGCTAGCAGCAGCCCTGTGTGTGGTGTGTCTTTGATGCCGTCTGAGTGCAACGCCTGCAAAATGATTCTTGGGTGTCAGAGAGAGATGCGTGTTTGGGCAACCAATTGAAATTATCGTACATTTTGGATTTTTTTCCCATTATTGATCGTACATCGTACAGAGGGCAAAACTATCGTACAAATACGATAATTATTGTACATCTGGCAACACTGGACTGTATTATCTTTGTTCAGTCAACATTTACTTATATAGCCCTTTTCTGCAGCCAGAAGATGTCCAAAGTGCTTTCCAGTAAAATCAATTGACAAGAATTCATGAAATTGAAAAACGTACAACAGATTTAAAGAGGCATATAAAACAAAACATGCCACAGCACCACTAGGTATCAGTTGAGATAAAGAAGTCTTGAGCTTTGATTTTAAGACAAACACACACACCAAAAAAATAGCCAATTTACAGGAATTCATAAAAAAAGGGCTTAAGATCACTTGTCTTTTATGAAAAATGTTATACTTTCATAGAAAGATATATATTTTTCATAGAAAGATATATATTTATACAAATATTATGAAATATGTTTTTGTAAAAATAAAAACAGATTTTTATACAAAACAAAAATGTGTCTTTACATATAATAGGGAAGGTACTTTTGTAGGAAATGTATATTTTTGTGAAGGATGTTTTCTGTTGCTCAGTGTACTGGTGTCTTTCCATTGCATATTTATGTGAATGGTGCTGTGTTTGGCCTATGCACATTGGCTGGCATGTGCCCATGTATGGTGTTCCTGTGTTAACAGACAGCTGATGCCAATTAGACACAGCTGGTGTGGGTGTTACCACATTTGATTATTTAGTCTATGAATACACTCTTTCTGCCATGTCCTTTGTACAGTTGCCTGAAGAAGACCTTGTGGTCAAAACATTTTTTTAGTCAATAAAAATATTTTGGGAGCATTAAATCATTGTGGATTTTCCCTTTTTTTTTCTGTCTGGAATTCCTGATTATTCTGCACCTGGCCTAATATAGGATTGGATGTGCACACAACTACTATTTTTTTCTCTACAATATTTTCCAGGCCAGAATGTCCAAACACAATTCTCATAAGTCTCTTTTTCATTCAGATAAAGGAAATTCTGAGATAGCCACTGCTTTACATCATGAATATAATCAAAAATTAAACACAAAGCATTGCATCCATTAGTCCTCAGGCAGATTTGCAGATCATGGGCCCCTCCCCAATCAGACCGGGAGTGACATGTTTAGCCGCATGTTCTCCTTGAATTGCTGGCTGTCTGAGTGGTGTCCAAAAAATGAGGTGGGCTTCATAGATAATTGGCAAAGCTTCTGGGGAAAACCTGGTCTTGTTAGGAGAGACGGCATCCATCCCACTTTGGATGGAGCAGCTCTCATTTCTAGAAATCTGGCCAATTTTCTTAAATCCTCCAAACCGTGACTATCCAGGGTTGGGACCAGGAAGCAGAGTTGTAGTCTTACACACCTCTCTGCAGCTTCTCTCCCCCTGCCATCCCCTCATTACCCCATCCCCGTAGAGACGGTGCCTGCTCCCAGACTACCAATAACCAGCAAAAATCTATTTAAGCATAAAAATTCAAAAAGAAAAAATAATATAGCACCTTCAACTGCACCACAGACTAAAACAGTTAAATGTGGTCTATTAAACATTAGGTCTCTCTCTTCTAAGTCCCTGTTGGTAAATGATATAATAATTGATCAACATATTGATTTATTCTGCCTAACAGAAACCTGGTTACAGCAGGATGAATATGTTAGTTTAAATGAGTCAACACCCCCGAGTCACACTAACTGTCAGAATGCTCGTAGCACGGGCCGGGGCGGAGGATTAGCAGCAATCTTCCATTCCAGCTTATTAATTAATCAAAAACCCAGACAGAGCTTTAATTCATTTGAAAGCTTGTCTCTTAGTCTTGTCCATCCAAATTGGAAGTCCCAAAAACCAGTTTTATTTGTTATTATCTATCGTCCACCTGGTCGTTACTGTGAGTTTCTCTGTGAATTTTCAGACCTTTTGTCTGACTTAGTGCTTAGCTCAGATAAGATAATTATAGTGGGCGATTTTAACATCCACACAGATGCTGAGAATGACAGCCTCAACACTGCATTTAATCTATTATTAGACTCTATTGGCTTTGCTCAAAAAGTAAATGAGTCCACCCACCACTTTAATCATATCTTAGATCTTGTTCTGACTTATGGTATGGAAATAGAAGACTTAACAGTATTCCCTGAAAACTCCCTTCTGTCTGATCATTTCTTAATAACATTTACATTTACTCTGATGGACTACCCAGCAGTAGGGAATAAGTTTCATTACACTAGAAGTCTTTCAGAAAGCGCTGTAACTAGGTTTAAGGATATGATTCCTTCTTTATGTTCTCTAATGCCATATAACAACACAGTGCAGAGTAGCTACCTAAACTCTGTAAGGGAGATAGAGTATCTCGTCAATAGTTTTACATCCTCATTGAAGACAACTTTGGATGCTGTAGCTCCTCTGAAAAAGAGAGCTTTAAATCAGAAGTGTCTGACTCCGTGGTATAACTCTCAAACTCGTAGCTTAAAGCAGATAACCCGTAAGTTGGAGAGGAAATGGCGTCTCACTAATTTAGAAGATCTTCACTTAGCCTGGAAAAAGAGTCTGTTGCTCTATAAAAAAGCCCTCCGTAAAGCTAGGACATCTTTCTACTCATCACTAATTGAAGAAAATAAGAACAACCCCAGGTTTCTTTTCAGCACTGTAGCCAGGCTGACAAAGAGTCAGAGCTCTATTGAGCTGAGTATTCCATTAACTTTAACTAGTAATGACTTCATGACTTTCTTTGCTAACAAAATTTTAACTATTAGAGAAAAAATTACTCATAACCATCCCAAAGACGTATCGTTATCTTTGGCTGCTTTCAGTGATGCCGGTATTTGGTTAGACTCTTTCTCTCCGATTGTTCTGAGTTATTTTCATTAGTTACTTCATCCAAACCATCAACATGTTTATTAGACCCCATTCCTACCAGGCTGCTCAAGGAAGCCCTACCATTATTTAATGCTTCGATCTTAAATATGATCAATCTATCCTTGTTAGTTGGCTATGTACCACAGGCTTTTAAGGTGGCAGTAATTAAACCATTACTTAAAAAGCCATCACTTGACCCAGCTATCTTAGCTAATTATAGGCCAATCTCCAACCTTCCTTTTCTCTCAAAAATTCTTGAAAGGGTAGTTGTAAAACAGCTAACTGATCATCTGCAGAGGAATGGTCTATTTGAAGAGTTTCAGTCAGGTTTTAGAATTCATCATAGTACAGAAACAGCATTAGTGAAGGTTACAAATGATCTTCTTATGGCCTCGGACAGTGGACTCATCTCTGTGCTTGTTCTGTTAGACCTCAGTGCTGCTTTTGATACTGTTGACCATAAAATTTTATTACAGAGATTAGAGCATGCCATAGGTATTAAAGGCACTGCGCTGCGGTGGTTTGAATCATATTTGTCTACTAGATTACAATTTATTCATGTAAATGGGGAATCTTCTTCACAGACTAAAGTTAATTATGGAGTTCCACAAGGTTCTGTGCTAGGACCAATTTTATTCACTTTATATATGCTTCCCTTAGGCAGTATTATTAGACGGTATTGCTTAAATTTTCATTGTTACGCAGATGATACCCAGCTTTATCTATCCATGAAGCCAGGGGACACACACCAATTAGCTAAACTGCAGGATTGTCTTACAGACATAAAGACATGGATGACCTCTAATTTCCTGCTTTTAAACTCAGATAAAACTGAAGTTATTGTACTTGGCCCCACAAATCTTAGAAACATGGTGTCTAACCAGATCCTTACTCTGGATGGCATTACCCTGACCTCTAGTAATACTGTGAGAAATTTTGGAGTCATTTTTGATCAGGATATGTCATTCAAAGCGCATATTAAACAAATATGTAGGACTGCTTTTTTGCATTTACGCAATATCTCTAAAATCAGAAAGGTCTTGTCTCAGAGTGATGCTGAAAAACTAATTCATGCATTTATTTCCTCTAGGCTGGACTATTGTAATTCATTATTATCAGGTTGTCCTAAAAGTTCCCTAAAAAGCCTTCAGTTAATTCAAAATGCTGCAGCTAGAGTACTGACGGGGACTAGAAGGAGAGAGCATATCTCACCCATATTGGCCTCTCTTCATTGGCTTCCTGTTAATTCTAGAATAGAATTTAAAATTCTTCTTCTTACTTATAAGGTTTTGAATAATCAGGTCCCATCTTATCTTAGGGACCTCGTAGTACCATATCACCCCAATAGAGCGCTTCGCTCTCAGACTGCAGGCTTACTTGTAGTTCCTAGGGTTTGTAAGAGTAGAATGGGAGGCAGAGCCTTCAGCTTTCAGGCTCCTCTCCTGTGGAACCAGCTCCCAATTCAGATCAGGGAGACAGACACCCTCTCTACTTTTAAGATTAGGCTTAAAACTTTCCTTTTTGCTAAAGCTTATAGTTAGGGCTGGATCAGGTGACCCTGAACCATCCCTTAGTTATGCTGCTATAGATGTAGACTGCTGGGGGGTTCCCATGATGCACTGTTTCTTTCTCTTTTTGCTCTGTATGCACCACTCTGCATTTAATCATTAGTGATCGATCTCTGCTCCCCTCCACAGCATGTCTTTTTCCTGGTTCTCTCCCTCAGCCCCAACCAGTCCCAGCAGAAGACTGCCCCTCCCTGAGCCTGGTTCTGCTGGAGGTTTCTTCCTGTTAAAAGGGAGTTTTTCCTTCCCACTGTAGCCAAGTGCTTGCTCACAGGGGGTCGTTTTGACCATTGGGGTTTTACATCATTATTGTATGGCCTTGCCTTACAATATAAAGCGCCTTGGGGCAACTGTTTGTTGTGATTTGGCGCTATATAAAAAAAATTGATTGATTGATTGATTGATTGATCATATGCATTTCAATTAAAATAAAAATAGTGCTAAGAATAGAACCCTGTGGCACTCCACAACATAGAGGAGCATTTGATGTGGAGATGTTGACTCAAGAGCTGATTATGGCTAAGATTATGGCTGAAACCACAGAGGACCAAGGAAGAATGGTGTTTGGAAAGAAAATGAGCAGCAGAGGACAAATTTTGTGTGTGACATGGGCCATAAGTCATCATCCATACCATCAACATGCATATACAAGATGTTCAAAAGTGATGTAGTCTGGGTTGCCTGGTTAATATCTAAAAAGTTTTAATGTGATGAGGTGAGACAATGTTTCATCAGTGTATGATGAATGACCAAAGAACAGACTTTTGACACTGACTGTATTATATTATCAAATGATTTCTTTGAATGGATTTTGTAACACCTTGGGACTCTATATAAGTGGTATGAAAACTGAATGTACTCGTATTTGTCTTTCAGACTTTACACCCTGTATGACATCTACCTTTAAAGCTTTAAATGTAGAAAGATCTTAGAAACTGAAACCTGTTTCCCCTGGTGTCTCATTTATTGTTGGTGTCAGTGTTTTAGATAATTTGCATATGATTCCTGCTATATGCACACTTCATGCGCAATTCAACCAAATTCGCACTATGTGTGAAGGGGCCCTAACAACAAGAATAAAAGTGGAAATTCACTAAAGATTTGAAGAATTTCTAAAACACATCTCATGTTTTCAGCTTGAGTGCTACATAGTATTTTTACAATGTTCTACACCAGATATGTCTCACATCCAGTCAGCAGAGATTGTTCTGAACATTTCGATATGCAACACATGGGCATTAAACCATATGCAAGCTCCAAGTTCTGTAAAATACAATTTCTGAAGGTATGATAAAATAACCTGGATGTGCCATCACTTCTGTGGACCCCAAAAGTGTTAAAATATGGTACAAATTACACTCATTAATACGTAGTTACATTATTTTTTCCAATTGCTAACACACTAAAATGACATCTATAGCACAATTATTTTAACTGACACACAGAGAACAAAACCTCCTCTCAAGTCTTCAAAAGTCAGTACAGTTTTCTAAAAGTACAGTTTCTGCTGTGCACACATTTATAATTAAAATATGTTCCACCTGGTCAAACGCCTGAATGTTTAATTGTTAACACTCAATCAGGAAATAAGCACTATAAAAAAGACCACAGGTGAGCACCTGTTTCTTTTACAACAATGGAAGATGTTGCAGAAAGAGGAAAAGGGAAGGAGAATGAGAGGGGGAGGAAGAGTGAGAGGTAAGGGTAGAGCTGGTAGAGGAGTTCATGACCAAAGAAGACAACAACTCTCAAATGAAATCACAGCAACCTTAGTTGATAGTGTCATCAACCATGACAATGCGAGAAGCTGGACAGAGAGTGCAGCCCAGTTTGAGGCGTTTTACTGTTGCCTCTGTCATCTGGACATTTAGACTGGAGCACAGGGATGTAACCAAAATTTCTTTCATACTATGTAGTACACCCCATGTCATAGTGTATCAGTTGGGTGACACCTGTTTACTTCATGAATGGCTGATGTCATACACTAAATGTACAAGTTTCCTGTACAATTTACTTTTTTGTGAGCATATTTTTGTTCATTCCAATGTAAACATATCTGCTGTGCATATGTTGCACTGTCTTGTTTGGGAAAAATAACAGGTTTCAACAGCATGTGTGTATCTGCAAATATACACGTGCATGTGAACAATCTGAAGAATTTTCTACAAGTTGAACTATTTTAGTATTGTGACAAGCATACGAAAGATGAGAGTGCTTTACATTATGCCCAGCAGTGTGTAGTTGGTTAGACAAAAAAAAAAAAAAAAAAATGGTAATCTGCATGATGTTTGTGCCACTTGGTGCAAAAGTTTGATTTTGACAATGCTATACACAGTTTTGGTTGCAGTGCTTCATTTTGCAGGTTATAGGAGGTATTTTGCAGTTTGGGTGTGTGGTTTTGTGAATTGTGTTAAGTATTTTGATAAAACCACACTAGTTTGTGAAGGAATATATCCTAAATGTGCTTAAATATGCATTAACGATGTGTGCTTTTTCCCCCATTCACAATCATCCTATTATTCTTCATCTTTTATTGAACCAAGAATATATTGTTTGAAAGTGATCATTTATATATTAATAGAGCCTGTTGCTGTTGAAAAATATATTACTCATATGCTCATACTGATCAATATTTATCAATGCTTATTAAACATGCAATCAATAGCTAAGGTTAATTACATGAGATCTATATGTTTAAATATTTTGAAATATATGTTTGTATGCTGTTGAATTGTGTATTGTGTGTACCAAATTAAAGGTATGTTATGTTTATGATTACATTTGCTTTGTTCTAAGATTTGCTTTTGCTCAAATATTAGTTTAGTTTCTTAGCAGACTTTTATGAAGATATGTTACGTATATAATCATTTTCAAAGTGTTGTAAATGTGATGTGTCCCTGTTTCGGTGAGGCCCTGAAGATATATTGAGAAACACTTATCAGACCCAACCAGTCCCAGCAGAAGACTGCCCCTCCCTGAGCCTGGTTCTGCTGGAGGTTTCTTCCTGTTAAAAGGGAGTTTTTCCTTCCCACTGTAGCCAAGTGCTTGCTCACAGGGGGTCGTTTTGACCGTTGGGGTTTTACATAATTATTGTATGGCCTTGCCTTACAATATAAAGCGCCTTGGGGCAACTGTTTGTTGTGATTTGGCGCTATATAAAAAAATTGATTGATTGATTGATATGGAACAGGATGCCAGTACTGACCACAAACAGTCAGATAAGGAGACTAAAACTTGACACGGGTGTGATTAGACTTGTTTGATCAAATATTGTGCAATTTTGAGATGTGCTAATATTCTTGTGGTATAACCGCATGATGAGACTTGCTGACAGTCTTTCAGTTTGCAGTTTTCTGGCCCAAAATTTCTAATCAGCTCAGGTACAGGTGTCACTTTAGGAGAAAAGAGGAAGCAAGAACACTCCACAGCGCGTGTGGGCAGGACCAATGCCACGACGAAGAGGGATGAAGACCACTCAGATGAAGGACAACACCTAAGATTAGCATGAATCATTGTATTAGCATAGGAAGACAGAGGAGTATAAAAACAGAACCCAACCCACTGTTCGGCGTTCCTCTTTGCTGAGAGCTTGCAGGAACACCAGACACCTGGAAGCTCTCAGCTCCTGGGACCCTCAGAACGTCTGGGTATGATCTCACTCATTCTGTAAAACTTGCATTCTGTTAAATTCTGTGACATTTAAATTCTGTTTAATAAATCTCTGAGTGGTGGTCTAGCCCTCAGAGTAATTATGTTCAAACTTAAATAACTAGTCAAAACCTTCTTTCAAATTAATGGATGCGCGGGATAAGAGAGACAGGGGAGAGCGAGGTCAATGGAAACCCCTGAATTATCCCACGATTTGCAAAACTGTGTTTTAGCAATTGAAAAAAAAAAAAAACAACTAAGTAGTCTAATTACAGAACTTGCACAAAACCATTTCATGTCAAGAAACTAAATCTCATGTGGAAGAAGTATGAAAAAATTCTCTAAGGTTGCTAAAGATAATTTATAAATACAGATAATCTTCAGTAAAAATGCGACTTCTGTCTCATGTCATCTGTCAAGAATAAAGGTACTAGCATTATACCAAAATGTGCTGCCTGAAAAAAAAAAAAAAACAGTGAAAGTGTTGGATATTGCTCCCTGTCACCAGTTCACTGCTTTCCAATGAACCGTAAACCACAAAGAAACAGCCAGAAGACGTGTTATGTGACAGCTAATTGAGCGAGTCTGAAGTTGTGCCAAATTCAGTGAGAAATTTATTTTAGTTTTAATTAATACCATCAGGACTCTGAGTCAGAAGACACATGCTCATTCAAGCAAAGGCGTTCAGTGTTGGTAAAGCTGTACAGCATGCACAGTGTTGTTTTAGCTTATTTCCAATGAAGCATTGTACAAACATAACACGTGGATGCACAAAGGCTGTGAGACTCTGATCTGTCAATCAATCAATCTATCAATCAATTTTATTTATATAGCGCCAAATCACAACAAACAGTTGCCCCAAGGCACTTTATATTGTAAGGTAAGGCCATACAATAATTACGTAAAAACCCCAACGGTCAAAACGACCCCCTGTGAGCAAGCACTTGGCGACACCTGATCCAGCCCTAACTATAAGCTTTAGCAAAAAGGAAAGTTTTAAGCCTAATCTTAAAAGTAGAGAGGGTGTCTTGTCTCCCTGATCTGAATTGGGAGCTGGTTCCAGAGGAGAGGAGCCTGAAAGCTGAAGGCTCTGCCTCCCATTCTACTCTTACAAACCCTAGGAACTACAAGTAAGCCTGCAGTCTGAGAGCGAAGCGCTCTATTGGGGTGATATGGTACTATGAGGTCCCTAAGATAAGATGGGACCTGATTATCTGTCACATGAGGCACACAATGAATTTATTATATTACAAAACTGACCTATACAGAGGTGGGTAATTCCGTTTTTTGTGAGTAAAATTTCAATCATACGTTTGTTCAAGCTGATTCTAATTAGTTTAACTGTTTGGGCAGGTAGATGAGCTAATCAGCAAAATTTCCCATTTAAGGTGCACAGGTATAAACAATGAAAAGTAGGACTTTTACTCACTGAAGCCGGGGATACCCAACTCTAATACTACATACAGAATATTATTGCGATTATAGGATTTGGTCCCTTATTTGATCCTTAGTTACTGTTGTCTATGGCTGTATGTGTCCCTTAAAGCTATCACTCCTAGTGTACAGGTCAGCACATTGCATGGAACACCTGACGCCATTGGTGAATGTAACATGTTACATTCTAAGTCTCTTAGTATCTGGACAATGCATGAAAGTAAAATACTCTATGAGCTATTTAGGGGACCTCACATGAGACGTACCACTTGCATTGAGACGGAACATCATGTGCTACATTTTTGTCATGAGGAGCATCTCTCTGGGAATGATCCAGCAGGCAGCTTCTTCAGGGTTGAGGACCCCAGTGAGTTATAAAATCTCATGGGATGTTCACATTTCTCCTGGCAGCAGCAGATAGATGAGTAATTTTGAAAGGTGGGGATGAACTCATTAGCTGTCTGGACCCAAGATAGTTCTGTAGTGTGGTGTGTAGTGCGCCTTGGGGTTTGTTGTGATTTGGCGCTATATGAATAAAATTGATTGATTGATTGGTCCAGCATATGCTCTGCCTGGTGTGCAGCTGGGCAGCTGCCTGAGTGCACTTTGGCCCAGCTGTGTAATTACTTTGGTGGATTGGCTGAAGAGGAATTGCCTCTACTGGTAGGAGTCCCACAGCAGTATGCCTTGCCTCACTGGGTATGAGCATCTCATCTGTCAGCCAAGGTACGCTGCCAGTGGCCATGGAAGTTTATATTACAGAGAATCTAGGCTGCAAGTTATACTAATTTACTTTACATGTTATCTGAATGTGACCCCCCACAGAAATAAGTCATAGTCTCATTTGTGTTTCATACAGACAAATAAATCAAACATTTTTGAGATCTTGTTTCCATTTTTCGTTTCTTCTGGGTAGCTCTTAAAATTTTGTTGACATTTTATATGAACCTCCCTTCCACTGCAAGTCAGTTACAAACTATATTACCTAAGAGAAAAATAATACTTAAACAAATAAACATGCAGATTTTTCAGTTTTTTTTTTTTTTATCAAACCTATTGATATTAGTCTTATCATGGTCATGAACAAACTTGTCTTCATAAACCAATATACTGATTTATGTTCACAGTTAGGTTTTATTTCCACATTCTGACAGATGTTATTGTCCCCTTGTGTTTTCATATGGTTTCCATTCCTTTTTGATCATCACACCTGTTGTGAATTAGTTCAGTTTGCTTTTAAGCCACATCTTTGACTCTGATCAGTTGCTGGTCTATTGCCTTTGTTAGTTAAGTTTGTTAGTCACTTCCTACTCCGATGTGCCCCTGCCTTCTGCGAGTTCAGTCTGCTCCTGGAACCTCCTTTTCGATCTCCACCCTGTCTCCTGGTTTGAACCTTTATGTATGCATATCCGTCACTGGTATATTGAATTATTTATCACTCTGGATCATTAAAGCACCATGGTTTTTGCATCGGCACCTCTGTCTCCTGGCTACCTGCTTTTAGGGTTCAATTTGACTCAGCTTCAGTTGAAATTGTAACAGAATAGACCGGCCACAATGAACCCCATTCAGTTGTTATCACTGCTGTTATACTTCAGAGAAAAGGGTTCAGTCTTAGAATTAGGGACTTGGTAGACTCAAACGTGTGGGTTTTTGACTGGTTCCCGGAGCTGTACTCCTTGGAGGACCTTTTTGAGCGGGATAGGCTCCCTGACTGGGTGAATCACCCTGAGAAGCATTTAGGGTCACAAGAACTTGACCTTAAGGGAACCTAGAATTGGCTCGCTAAGCACATTCCTCAGGAGGAAGAGTCTACCACTAAAAGGGACACTCCCAGCCATTCACTCCTCCCACACACATTCAAATTCCATCAGTCGACAGACTGGAGATGGCAGACAAACCCGCCAGGTCAGACATGGCTTCCCTCCAGCCACTTATTACTTCCACCCAGAACCTTTTATCCTCCATACAGTCACAGACCCACAACTAAACAGCTCTGGACACCCTCATCTCTCCACCATCCAAAAACTGTTACACAAACTCCAGCCACCTACCTTTGCATCCATTTCACACCAAATAGTTGCTTATCTCCACACTCCCCCACATGATCCATAGCCTCCCTTCCGCCATACCTCCACCGTCTAACACACCTCCCAGCTCACCCACCTCTGGACTGGACCCTGGGACTGCTACTGCACTTCCGCAGCCAGCATCCCTCATGCCTCTCCAGAGGCAGGTGGTCCCCGCACCACCAGCACTGATGGGACTGGCCAATCCTCTGTGGACTCCACCCTCACCTTACACCAGCTGTGGCTTCAGCAGGGCCAGAAGGAAGAAAAAGAAATGCCGCTCAGTGTCTGATAAGGGGTATTACCGGCCGACTGATACAGAGACTGCAGTCGGTCCAACGGTGTTTACATCAGGGCCAGTCCCAGAGGAGACATCTGGCCCCTTAACAGAGCTGTCTTCTGTCTATGGGGTAGGTGTGGGGAAACCTGATTGATGTGTTTTGTTTGCAGGTCAGTGTGAGGGTCCAATGGCAAACCAATCTTCCCAGCTTCTGAAAATGTCACCAAGGGGTCACCAGTCCCGGCCCCACATGACGTCCCAGAGGTGCAGGTTGCCTCCACTCCTGATGATGTCACTTGCCCGCTGGGATTGGCAGACTCCGGTGCCGGTGGAGTTTGTGCTCCTAGGGAGCCGTCTGCCATGGTACCAGAGGGGATGTCCAACCTGTGGCCCGACGACGCTGGAAGGTCATCGCCCCCCACTTCTGGAGACATTGTCGTGGACCCAACCACTTACGCAGCCAAAGACATCATCAGGGAGCCATCGAACCATGCATCTAAGACAGTGCTATGGGCCTGGCTGCCTCTGCATCTGACAATGTCACCAGGGAGCTGTCTCCCCCCCACAGCTAAAGACATCGCCACTGGCCCAGTCGCCTCCACAACCAACAACAACGCAGAGGGGCTGTCCACCATCGCTGCTGAAGATGTCACTGTAGGCCTGCCTTCCACGGGGCTGAAGATGTCAACAGGAAGCAGTCCACCCCTGCATCTAAAGATGTCGCCATGGGCCCGGTCATCTCCACAGCCATAGACGTCGCAGAAGGGCCATCAGCCCTGGCCGCCAAAGACATTGAGGCAGGCTCATTTGCCTTCAATGCTGAGAACGTCACAGCGCTGCTGTCCGCTCCCACCACTGAAAATGTCATGAGGGGCTGTCCGCTCCTGAATGGCCACACTCCTGTCTCTATGATGGCATCCTGCCGGCCAACCTACCCCACTCCTGTCTCTATGATGTGCTCCTGCTGGCCGAAAGGTCAATGTCCTGTCCTTGCCAATAACTACAACTGGATCAGTGGTCAGCACCCATCTAAACAAGGCGATCTGGGGTAAAGGGTCTTAGTCATGGAGGTGATCAAGAACCTGATGCTTTCTCTGTTAGAGCTGCAGCATTCCTCTGTGGAGAGAAGAGAACCTCCCAGAAGGACAACCATCTCTGCAGTAAGCTACCAATAAGACCTGTATGGTATTCCAATTGAACAGTTCTGTAGAGATCTGAAAATGGCTGTGCACCAATGGTCCCAATCCAACTTGATTCAACTTCGAGCTTGAGAGGTGCTACAAAGGGGAATGGGCTAAACTGCCCAAAGAAAGCTGTGCCAAGCTTGTGGCATCATATTCAAGAAGACCTGATGCTGTAATTTCTGTCCAAGGTGCATCAGCACAGTATTGAGAAAAGGGTGTGAATACTTACATACACGTTAGTTCAGTTTTTGTTGTTGTTGTTGTTGTTTTCAATAATAATAATAATAATAATAATAATAATAATGCTGTCAGTATGGGCTGTTGTGAGTCGAATTTTGAGGGGAAAATGAATTTAGTGTGATTTGGAATAAGCTGTAACAGAACAAAAAAGTGAATACTGTGAATGCTTACCAGAGCTGAGAATACTTTCTGGATATACTAACTGTATGTCACAAAACTGTCATAAAAATCTACTAAAGTAGATGACACAAAACATGAAATATATTGGGTTAATCCAGTTTGCAATGAAAACTAAAGTCAAAGTTGTTTCTTTGTTTGTCTGTTAGCAGGATAACTCAAAAACAAACTCATGCTTTAAATATAAAGATTATTTACTGCCCCCTGCTGGAATGCCATATTAGTCCAGAATGTAATTAACAAGGTTATGGCTATGCCCTGTCTCTGGCTCATGCTGAGACCCAGATTCATGCATTTGTTTCTTCTAGATTGGATTACTTATTAATGTTCTATTTTCTGGTTTACCACAGTGCAGCATTAGGGGTCTCCAATTGGTTCAAAATGCTGTTGCCAGACTTTTGACACGAAGCAGAAAGTTTGATCAAATTACACCCATTTTTTCATTTCTTCACTGGCTTCCTGTCCTGGTGAGGTCAGAAGGTTCTGCTGTTAACCTATAAAATTATTCACGGAGTAGCACCTCCCTACTTAGCTGACCTAATTAAACCCTATGTTCCAGCCAGGGCTCTGCGTTGTCAGGGTGCAGGACTACTTTGTGTCACTAGGGCGAATACAAAGTCTGTGGATGACAGAGCTTTCTCTTATTATGCCCTTACTTTGTGGAATGATCTCCCTGTGTCAATAAAACAGTCAGATTCTGTAGAGACCTTCAGGTAAAGACTTAAGATGCACTTATTTCCCCTTTTGTATGGCTAGCATACTGGCATAGTATGGTGCTATGCTTCCTATCCTTTTAAATTCATTTTATTAGTAAATAGAGCGAGTCAAATCCTCAGCTTTATCTAAACTCTGGGTCTTTTAGTAAAGCTTAGAGCTAGTGGCCTGTGATCACCTTAGTATTTCTTTTGTTTTTCTTGTTGCTTAATGCTGACAAATTATGCCATATTTGTTGCCCTTCTGCCACCTCATTCTGTATTTTTCTCAGTTTGAGGTGTGACTCCATCCAGAGGTGGGAGCGGATGTCTTCTTCTGCAGGCCTCCCATCCTGTACACCAGCACAGACCCCTAAAATTTCCTGTACATTTGTATTGACAATTGTGGTGGTAGCATGGTGCAAGCAGAGGGTCACCCCATTTGAGTCTGGTCTGCTTGCGGTTTCTTCCACAAATCATCAGAGGGAGTTTTTCCTTACCACTGTCACTTGTGTGCTTGCTCTAGCAGTTGGTAAGGTTACACCTTACGTGTGTGAAGCAACTTGAGATAGCTTTGTTTTGATTTGGTGTGATATAAATGAAATAAATTGAAAAATAAACTGTTAGCTCATATCTGTAGTTTCCCACAAAATATTAGTCCTATTAATTTTCCATTTTTGAACTGTTCACTCTTGACCCAAAATGCATAAACATACCAAACAGCAAATGTCAGCTCTCTAGTTTTTCTGTGTGTACGTGATGCACTCACACAGACATGGAGAGGTTTTTGTGTTTTCCCCATTCTGCCACAAGCAGGTGCTTCTAATTTTAGACATGCATAAATAGAGACGTGGTGGAAGACATCAATTGCAATTCACTTTTTACTCATGGTAATGGCAACATGACACTTAACTTACGTGACTAAACCAACTGAACTACAAAAACACAATAAATCAATAAGACTGACAACACTGCTAAACTAACATGAACCACAATAACAACATTTAAAACCCTAAACTCCCATAGTGCATAGCAGCACAATGTCCATTATTTACTGTTTAGCTAAAATCACTAATTTCTCCAGAAATATTTTTCCTATCAAATGTCCGTTTTCACAGTGTTCATCCTTGACCCAAAATACATAAACATATCAAATGGCAAATGTCTGCCCCCCCCCACCCCGTTTCTCCATGGTCGACGCCATACACATGCACATATGTAGGCTACTTGGCTATTATAATATAGATTTTGAATTATTTTTTTCTGAGCACATTGTGAAGGCACCTCATTGTCTGGTGTCAACATCCAAACCCTTGTCCACATCTTGACACCTGTATAACGGATCAAGAAGGGCAGTGCCTCTTGGGGTAAAATACAGTGGGGTCCTTGTCAGTCAAGCAGCTGCTGCTATGCTCACCATGAAGGCCCAACAAGAATCTTGATCACAAAATGGCTAACGTGTCTCTGGTGAAACAATAAGTCCTTAACAATGGATCAGGTGGAGGAGTCAAAGGTTTGTAGCCCAACGGCTGTGACAGCAGATGAAGGCTGCAGCAGGTCCTCAGACCCGGATCGTCTGGGACTGTTCAGACATTGGACCAGGTCATGGGCTCTGTCAAGGACAATGTTTGTTTTTTTTTGCATACAATGACATTTCCATGTTTAACAAACTCACACACAGGCATCCCTCAACGTCCACCATCCCATCCGGGACTCGATCCAAAGATGATCTTCTTCATCACAGAGGGACTGCCACCACCCACAAAAGGATCATCAACCTGTTTGCAATTAACATCACAATCAAGGCATATCAATCTGTAGATTCAAAGAAGTAAAGCCATGAAGTGTCTTATGTAGTCTGAAATCCAACCAGTCTGCACTACTGAGCATCTAACAGTCCTCAGTATTCAAGTAAGTCAAACTGCCAAATTAATTACGGTTGATGACAAAATGTTCTGAACCAGCACTGAGCGCGACTGGAAATAAAATTGTTGAAACTGATTGTTTGCTCAGTCAACAACAAGACACAACAAAATTGAATCCTCTCAAATTTAGATCCAATAATCACAATCACATTAAGTTGGGCAGCATGGTTGTGTAGTGGTTATCACTGTTGCCTAGCAGCAAGAAGATCATGGGTTCACTTCCCTCCTTGGCCTTTCTGTGTTTGCACGTTGTCTTTGTGTTTGTGTGTTCAGTCCAGGTGCTTCAACTTTCTCCCACTTCCAAAGACATTCAGCTTTGCTGATTTAGAAATTTGAAATTGACTGTCAGTGTGAACGTGTTTGTCAATATGTGGCCCTGTGATAGACTGGCATCCTACCTTCTCCCCGTCTCTGACCCTACAACTACTGGGATAGGCTGGGATAAGCTCCAGAACTTTGTGTAAGGGGAAAAAAGAAAATGTATAAGTAAGAGTGTCTGATACATCATTGCAGTATATATCATTTTTAGCTGAGACCATCAAAATATGGCCATTGGGTATTGCGAAGGCTTTACGTCCATCCATCCATCTGTCTGTGCTTAGCCTAAGTGCAGCCCTATTCACAGGGAAAGTAGCTAGTCTGCAGTCACTGCTCCCACAGCCATCCAGTCTACATACTGGTCCCCAGCTCTCCATCTCAGGTTTATCTTTACACTCACCTCCTTTGCAGTTAGCTCATTTGTCATCTCCGCCACAGTCAGTGTTCCACCCATCTCCTTCTGCTCCATTGCTAACTCTGTGGCCCAAACCAGGAATGCCACCACAAGCTTTGCCTTCACAGGATGTTCCCCGAGTCTTGGGAGGAGCGCCTGTGATGGAGAAGAAACACTGGGCTAAGTCCAGCTGTAAAAACCGCCATCGGGCTACCAGGGGGCTGCAACTGCCTGGGTCGGTGGTACAAGCTGAATCAAGCTTAACTGCAGTGATGGGTGCAGTTCCGCTAATCCGTGAAATGCTAATTATTATATGTGATGTGTGGTAACTGTAACAAACAGAAAGGAAACCGCAATTACTAGCCTGAACACACAAACTACAGGCAATTAAGTAATGGCCATATCACAAATAAAACCAAAACTTGGCAAATTAACACTACATAAGTATACTCAACAAAAATATAAACGCAACACTTTTGGTTTTGCTCCCATTTTGTATGAGATGAACTCAAACATCTAAAACTTTTTCCACATACACAATATCATCATTTCCCTCAAATATTGTTCACAACATAAACATAAATTTAAACCACATGAAATTATTACTATGTTAAACATAAAGACATGACAATAGTGAATAAAGCTTAACAGTTAAATACATTTGTTAAATCTGAAATCATAGATTTTAGTCTCTGCCTGTTACATGTTTTGCAGTAGACAGACAGTTATGAGTGGCAGCGCTCAAACCTCTACAGGCAGAGAAGAGCTAACTACCAGAGAGAAAATAAGAAGGAAAAAAAGATAATTTTTTTTTCACACCATACAGACTTGCAGGCGTATCACACGAGTCATGCACAGGCAGACTGTTTTGACTCATGGTTAAAATTTTAAACAAACTAATTATGGACAACAGTCACCTCTGTTGTTTTACAAAGTGATAATATCAACTATATGTTTTAGTTTTAAAGTAATGCACTAATTTTGAAGGTTTTAGGGTTGAAAGATGCACATGCCGCAATGCATTATGGGAAAATTAATTTTCTGACATCAGTTATTGGTCGGTATATAACACACGCAACTGTAACGTGTGGTGGGTTTTACATATAAATCTGAAATATGTATTTTTTTCATTTGTAAAAAATAGGGCAATTTGAAAACTGAAAATTCTGTTTGTTCAGTGATTCAGCACTTTTAGCGAATGTGTGCCAATTGCTGTTCACACTACCATGAACACTGCCATCTACTGGATTGCCAGTAGATGGCAATTTTCTCATAATGCACTGCAGCATGTGTGTCTGTACTCTAAATGGTAAAGCATCCAAAGTTAGTGCAACTGATATTTTCACTTTGTAAAATGACAAAGGTGACATCTCTGGAATTAGTTTGTTGAAAATTTTAACCACAAGTCAACTTGTGTGATATGCCTGCAAGTCTGTATGGTGTGAAAAATATAAGATTTTTTTCCCCTCTTCCTTTTTCTCTTTCTCTTTTGTCACCAGGTCTTTTTTGCTGAGAGAAGGCTGATCTGAAATAGAAATACTGGCTTGTTGTTGTGTCAGTAGCTCTCAGTGTACTGCAGTCGATCCTGAAAGTTATCTTTAGCTTTTAGCTGTAATGTCGGAGTTTACTGGTTTAGCTTTATAAAAGCTAACTTTTCAGTTAGCAGATTAATGGTTATCAAAGCTAACTTTTTTGTCAGCTGTGCCCATCACTGCTCAACTGTGACTCTGTGTTCCAGCTTGGAGGTCTCAGAGTCTGCAAAAAGTGTCTAAGTGCCACATGAGTGTGGCGTAACCAAGCAACACACATATGGCATGCCAGAGTGTCGGCTCCCACCTGAAAACGTGGCGTGCGTGTGTATTGTGCATGTGCACGTGTGTCGCCCTCCAGTTCCCCATAACATGTGGGTGGGGGGGAGGTTCATACTTGTTCATACTGTTTTCTCTGCTCGATAAGAGGAATATTATAAATTGTAGTGTTGTTTTATGGCGTGTGGGTTTTATTTGGTTCCACACAGCAGCGACGTCAGCAGACAAAGGGGGCGTGTACCACTGCAGCCTGCAGCTCTTCAGATATCTGTGCTCACAAGTTACAGCTGGGGAACACCTGTAGTAGCTGGTAGAATATGACATCGCATAACTACACCGTGAAGCATCAGTTTGCTGTCCTCACGTGGGAATAAATTAAAACATATCACTTCAGTTGACTGCTGCGTCAGCACACTGCAATGCTGGTGAATATCGTGCCATGAATGCTCAAAGAACACCTAAATGGAAACAGGTGAGTGTCATGATTGGGTATAAAGGGAGCATCCCGAAAAGGCACAGCCATTCACAAGCAAAGATGGGATGAGGATCACCACTTTGTGAACAATTGCATGAAAAAATAGACTAAAAGTTTAACAACAATGTTTCTCAATGTTCAATTGCAAGGAATTTAGGAATTCCATCATCTACAGTCCATAATATAATCAGAAGATTCAGAGAATCTGGAGAACTTTCTACACGTAAGCGGCAAGGCTGAAAAGCAACACTGAATGGCCGTGACTTTCAATCCCTCAGGCGGCACTGCATTAAAAACCAACATCATTGTGTAAAGGATCTTACCATGTGGGCTCAGGAACACTTTAGAAAACCATTGTCAGTTAACACAGTAGGTCGCTGCATCTACAAGTGCAAGTTAAAACTCTACCATCCAAAGCGAAAACCATACATCAACAACATCCAGAAAAGCCGCCGCCTTCTCTGGGCCTCAGCTCATTTGAAATGGACAGATGCAAAGTGGAAAAGTGTGGTGTGGGTCTGATGGGTCCACGTTTCAAATTGTCTTTGGAAATCACGGATGTTGTGTCCGACAGACAAAAGAGTAAAAAGACCATCCAGATTGTTACTAGTGCAAAGTTTAAAAGCCAGCAACAACTGAAGTCGTACATCAAGCAGGAATGGGAAAGAATTCCACCTAAAACCTTCAACAATTACTGTCCTCATTTCCCAAATGCTTATTGAGTGTTGTTACAACCCTAATTCCAAAGAAGTTGGGACGTTGTGTAAAATGTAGATTAAAAACAGAATACAATGCGAATCATCATGAATCATTATAAATATTCATGAATAATGCCCCACGCTGCTGCGCACTATTGTGAATTGTCACGTCTTGTCAAAAACCTCTCATGAATGTTGCACATTGGATGAATTATATATATATATATATATATATATATATATACAGTGTTGCCACAGTTACTTTGAAAAAGTAATCCAATTACTGATTACTCCTTGAAAAAGTAACTTAGTTACTTTACTGATTACTCAATTGTAAAAGTAACTAAGTTAGATTACTAGTTACTTTTTTAGTTACTTTTCCCAGCTGCCGACAACAACCCTCTGCCACCTCAACATGACAATGATACCTGTTTTGCCAAAACTTACTTTATAGTCACCCTTTCTTGACTTCAATGAAAATAAATACTTGTTTTATAAAAAGTAAAATAAAGACCTCTTTCTTGACCTCATATTTAACTGTTGACAGCACTGTAACAGTAAAACTTGCAATTTCGAACCTACATTGTTTATAAATGTAACTATTAAATTCATTCTAGCATTTTTCTAACATTTAAATTCTCTCTAAATATTTTACTTGTCGAAATTAATATTATTTTAAGTAGTATTAGTAGTTGTAGTAAAAAAAGGCTTCAAAACTAGACCTTTAATCTAGGGGTGTTGTGGGGGGCACATCCCTCCCCCACGCCCCCATTCCATCTGGATTCGCCCCTACTTTGGCGTTTGAGCACAAAGAATGGATAACATTTATTTATGCAGAAAACGTGACCAGATTTACAGGTAAGAACGTTTTATTGTGTTTTCACATCATGTGGTCCTCAGAAAGAGAGTTTAGGTGCATTTGAGTGGAAAATAGTGTTAGTTGTTGACGCGTCGCGGAGGATCAGCTGTTTTAACGTGCAGATACGGAGCAGCTCAGCTCAGCTCTAAATAAAGGAGGAAAAAAAGTATAAAAATGTCTTTGTAAAGCTCAGTGCAGGTGTGCTGATCACCACGCTTTAAGAGGAGACGACGAGTCGAGCAGCTGCAAAAAACCGCGGATGAAAAGCTCACAGCTCACTGAAAGTGGGCAGTTCAGTCGAACCCCGACCTCCTGCCCACAGACCAAGTTTAATGCTGCTATCGACCCACAATGAAAAATAATAGTAACGCACAGTGACATGGAGAAGTAACTTTAATCTGATTACTGATTTGGAAAGATTAACGCGTTAGATTACTCGTTACTAAAAAAAGTGGTCAGATTAGAGTAACGGCATCACTGTATATATATATATATATATATATGTGTATGTATATATATATATATGTATATATATATATATATACACACACACAAGTAATGTTTTCACCATGTTTGATGTGTCGAGCCTTCTTGGTTGTGGGGCTATTGAACAAAAGGCTGGCTTTTTTAAACTGATGTCTTTGACTGTGACCTGTGACCATTGACCAAACTACTCTAAAAGATATTTCTATTTTCTAAGAAATCTGTTCAGGTGTTTTTGAGTTATGTTGCCCCCCCACACACACACAATGCCCTGCTTTCGTCACTTTGTCGGCGCTCAGGGTAAATATTGAATCTGAGAGGGATGAATATCAGCACATGAATAATGATGGGCTGAAATGAATCACGTTGAATTAAAAACATATTAAAGCCAAGTATTGTATATGAATAAACTAATAAAAATCTGAATGTGACTGTGAAAAACTGTGCCACTCCTGCTGTAGAATGTATTTTTTTTCCATTCATTTGATGTTTCCACCACTATAACACTGTTCATTGTCAGACTCCTTATCTTTTGTTTAACTGCTTTAACTAAACCAACTCACTGTAATTGAGTCTAAACTGGTTCATAGCAGAGCACTACCTTTGGTCCTCAGCATGTTCAGCTCTTCCGCTCTTAATGAGAATAATGTGGCTATGATCCTTACTTCTACCTTTGTTCAGGGCTCAGCCTGGACTGGGTCCTTTTGAAATGCTCCATTTTTCTTCGTCTCTGAGAGATATTGAATTCAGCTAAACGTCGGTGATGGGCTTGTTGGCTTGTTGACCCTGACTGTCACTCTTCATGTCTCCTGTGACATTCAGACCAGCTTTCTACATTTCTACATCAACTCTCACTGAAACCCAGTAGGCAGCAGCCCCGTAATTAGTTTGGTTGGTTTTTTGTGTCCAGCTGTGCAATATTGTCTTGCTGTCTTTGGCCTGTATCAGTCAGCTTTGTTACAAAAAATGTTTGCAAGTTGGTTTAATGAACGCCTGATCAGTTTTCATTTACGGTTGGACACCCACATTGTTCTTTCTTCTAATTAGAATTTGGTTCATTGACTGATTCAAAACAAGAGAATTTAATTGCCATCTTGGAGAAGACCTCCAACTGATTCAGTCTCAATGCATAGCAGAGTGATGTATTGCATTCTTGGAACTACAGTGTCCTCCAAATGTATTTGGTCCCTTGGTATTTCACACATTTTAATTTGTTTATGCCATTTGAAATACAAAAAAGTAAATTGGGCTTCCCAATATAAACATTTCAAAAATGATTTTTCTTATACTCAAATCAAATCTCTACCATCTGATATGAATCAATCAATCAAAAAAAAAAAAAAAAAAAAAGCCAAGATGATGGGTTGCATAGGTTTTCTTGCCAGTTTTCTTCACACTAGTCAGGGGATGGATACATGAACATTTCCATGTCACTGAATATCTCTTTTATTATATTTACATCAATTATGAAGAAATACAAACAGTATGGCACTCTATGATAAACCTGTGTGGAGTAGACATTTCTCAAAAACTGATTGACTGTGCAAGAACGAGAAGAGTGAGGAAAGCCACCAAGACAACCCAGAAAATATTATAGGCTTCTGTGGCTGTGATTGGAGAAATTGTGCACAATGTATGTTTTTCATTTTGTATCACAAGTTATACAGCTTCATGATGAAGTGGAACAGATGAGGATTTTCTGAAAAACAAGATCTGAAATTTCAGCTACAATTTGCCAGAAGGTACATCTGAGATGCAAATCTTGATTTGATTTTTTGTTGAAAGAAAATCTTTCTCTGCTCCACTTCATTATCAAGCTGTACTCGTATAACTCAGTTTCTCCAATCACAGCCACAGATGCCTATAACTTCTGGCTTTTCTCAGTGTCTTGGTTGATTTCCTCACTCTTCTCATTACAAGCAGGCCAATCGTTCTCCAGCATCATTAAGATTCTGAGGAATTGAGAATATCACAGCCCCACCCAGGAGTGGTGATATTATTAAAATACTCTTGTGTAGGGAAGCATTTTGGATCCATACACTAGGTACTTTAGAACCTTTGGGCTTGAATGAAGAATTAAATTTAACTTGCTTTCTTTAATATTCATTATGTCAATATATTGTATTTAGGAAGAATGCATCTTTATTCTTATTTGTGTATATTTTATGTTTGATAATTTTTGGCTTTGTTCTTAATTTCTTCTCACTTATTTGTGGGTGTTTTGTATTTAATGATGGATGCAATGAGTGTAGCACCTTGGTAGATATGGGTGGATCTTCAGGTTGTTAATGCCCACTTTACGTACAATCACATTAAATTGGAAATTGGGCAGCACGGTGGCTTAGTGGTTAGCAGTGTTTCCACACAGCAAGAAGGTCAGGGGATCAATTCCCACCCATGGCCTTTCTATGTGGAGTTTGCGTGTTTGTGTGGGTTTCCTCCAGGTGCTCCATTTTCCTCTCACATTTCAAGACATGCAGGGTAGATAAACTGGAAACTTCATAATTGCCCAGGTCTCACTTGCAAAAGAGATCTTGATCTCAATGCGACTAATGAGGTTAAATGAATAAAAAATAAAATAAATTGCACCGGTTGATTTTTCATGAACAGCTTCACCAACCAATTCTTTCCAAAGACTCTGACAAAGATGTAACCTTACATCAAAACATTAGTCACTATAGTCATTGTTAGAGAGAGAAAGAGAGAGATACTTTATTGATATCACAGTGGAGAAATTCTGTTTACACTCCAGTTACCTCAGACAGCAATTAGTTCACAATTATTACTTGTTTACCGTAATAATGGCACACGTCAGAATTAAAGACAGCACATACACATTTGACATTGTTTATGTACACTAAATTTGCAGCAGCTAAAACCGTGGCGCCCCCGCAGAAGGGAAGGGGTGACGTGAGCAGAAGCTGGAGTAGGGTGTGTGTGATGGGGTGTAGGAGGGGGGTGGGGAGAGGGAGTGGAGCATGCTTCAGTCCTTGAAAAACAGTTTATTGTCTTTGTGAGTTGAGATAAGAAAAGAGCCAAATGATCACCAAGGCCTGAAGACATTCCTCTGGAGGAAAACAGTCAGGAAATTTGTCCTTCAGGCTGATAAGCCTGCCATGTTGTGGTTTGAGCAGTGAAAAACACTTTTTACAGCTTCACTTGAACAACCAAATCCCAATTATGAATTAAGAATATTCCCAATTATGAATTAAGAATATTCCCCAGCCTCTGAAATCTTCATCTTCATCTCCCGTGCGCGTTGAGCCGTCTCCCGGTTAGATCCCGCCTCTACTGGTGGTTGGCTCTCACTGCGGTATTGTATCACTTCCTGTTCCGGAGCACAGCGGTGTTTTTCTGTATCTGTTAGCTGTTTAATCTGCGCAGTTAGATTGATCTAGTTATCTAGATTACGATTTGTTTCCCAGTGTAATCTTTACGTGCCTTAACTAAAGCACTCCTTCTGCTGAATCACCTCTAAATTATTTACACGTTATTCACTTTGCGTGTTTTTAGGAATCCGCTAGCTTAGCATAGCTACTAGCTCTTAGCCGATTTAACATGGTGGCTTCTCCTGTCTCTCCCGCACTTTTCTGCTCTGGGTGTGAAATGTTTAGTTATTCCTCGGCCTCCTTTAGCAGTAACGGTACTTGTAATAAGTGTAGCTTATTCGTAGCTTTGGAGGCCAGGCTGGGCGAATTGGAGACTCGGCTCCGCACCGTGGAAAATTCTACAGCTAGCCAGGCCCCTGTAGTCGGTGCGGACCAAGGTAGCTTAGCCGCCGTTAGTTACCCCCTGGCAGATCCCGAGCAGCCGGGAAAGCAGGCTGACTGGGTGACTGTGAGAAGGAAGCGTAGCCCTAAACAGAAGCCCCGTGTACACTGCCAACCCGTTCACATCTCTAACCGTTTTTCCCCACTCGACGACACACCCGCCGAGGATCAAACTCTGGTTATTGGCGACTCTGTTTTGCGAAATGTGAAGTTAGCGACACCAGCAACCATAGTCAATTGTCTTCCGGGGGCCAGAGCAGGCGACACTGAAGGAAATTTGAAACTGCTGGCTAAGGCTAAGCGTAAATTTGGTAAGATTGTAATTCACGTCGGCAGTAATGACACCCGGTTACGCCAATCGGAGGTCACTAAAATTAACATTAAATCGGTGTGTAACTTTGCAAAAACAATGTCGGACTCTGTAGTTTTCTCTGGGCCCCTCCCCAATCAGACCGGGAGTGACATGTTTAGCCGAATGTTCTCCTTGAATTGCTGGCTGTCTGAGTGGTGTCCAAAAAATGAGGTGGGCTTCATAGATAATTGGCAAAACTTCTGGGGAAAACCTGGTCTTGTCAGGAGAGATGGCATCCATCCCACTTTGGATGGAGCAGCTCTCATTTCTAGAAATCTGGCCAATTTTCTTAAATCCTCCAAACCGTGACTATCCAGGGTTGGGACCAAGAAGCAGAGTTGTAGTCTTACACACCTCTCTGCAGCTTCTGTCCACCTGCCATCCCCTCATTACCCCATCCCCGTAGAGACGGTGCCTGCTCCCAGACTACCAATAACCAGCAAAAATCTATTTAAGCATAAAAATTCAAAAAGAAAAAATAATATAGCACCTTCAACTGCACCACAGACTAAAACAGTTAAATGTGGTCTATTAAACATTAGGTCTCTCTCTTCTAAGTCCCTGTTGGTAAATGATATAATAATTGATCAACATATTGATTTATTCTGCCTTACAGAAACCTGGTTACAGCAGGATGAATATGTTAGTTTAAATGAGTCAACACCCCCGAGTCACACTAACTGTCAGAATGCTCGTAGCACGGGCCTGGGCCGAGGATTAGCAGCAATCTTCCATTCCAGCTTATTAATTAATCAAAAACCCAGACAGAGCTTTAATTCATTTGAAAGCTTGACTCTTAGTCTTGTCCATCCAAATTGGAAGTCCCAAAAACCAGTTTTATTTGTTATTATCTATCGTCCACCTGGTCGTTACTGTGAGTTTCTCTGTGACTTTTCAGACCTTTTGTCTGACTTAGTGCTTAGCTCAGATAAGATAATTATAGTGGGCGATTTTAACATCCACACAGATGCTGAGAATGACAGCCTCAACACTGCATTTAATCTATTATTAGACTCTATTGGCTTTGCTCAAAAAGTAAATGAGTCCACCCACCACTTTAATCATATCTTAGATCTTGTTCTGACTTATGGTATGGAAATAGAAGACTTAACAGTATTCCCTGAAAACTCCCTTCTGTCTGATCATACAAGAAAAAAGTTGATTGATTGATTGACTCTGATGGACTACCCAGCAGTGGGGAATAAGTTTCATTACACTAGAAGTCTTTCAGAAAGCGCTGTAACTAGGTTTAAGGATATGATTCCTTCTTTATGTTTTCTAATGCCATATACCAACACAGTGCAGAGTAGCTACCTAAACTCTGTAAGTGAGATAGAGTATCGTGTCAATAGTTTTACATCCTCATTGAAGACAACTTTGGTTGCTGTAGCTCCTCTAAAAAAGAGAGCTTTAAATCAGAAGTGCCTGACTCCGTGGTATAACTCACAAACTCGTAGCTTAAAGCAGATAACCCGTAGGTTGGAGAGGAAATGGCGTCTCACTAATTTAGAAGATCTTCACTTAGCCTGGAAAAAGAGTCTGTTGCTCTATAAAAAAGCCCTCCGTAAAGCTAGGACATCTTTCTACTCATCACTAATTGAAGAAAATAAGAACAACCCCAGGTTTCTTTTCAGCACTGTAGCCAGGCTGACAAAGAGTCAGAGCTCTATTGAGCTAACAAAATTTTAACTATTAGAGAAAAAATTACTCATAACCATCCCAAAGACGTATCGTTATCTTTGGCTGCTTTCAGTGATGCCGGTATTTGGTTAGACTCTTTCTCTCCGATTGTTCTGTCTGAGTTATTTTCATTAGTTACTTCATCCAAACCATCAACATGTTTATTAGACCCCATTCCTACCAGGCTGCTCAAGGAAGCCCTACCATTATTTAATGCTTTGATCTTAAATATGATCAATCTATCTTTGTTAGTTGGCTATGTACCACAGGCTTTTAAGGTGGCAGTAATTAAACCATTACTTAAAAAGCCATCACTTCTTATGGCCTCGGACAGTGGACTCATCTCTGTGCTTGTTCTGTTAGACCTCAGTGCTGCTTTTGATACTGTTGACCATAACATTTTATTACAGAGATTAGAGCATGCCATAGGTATTAAAGGCACTGTGCTGCGGTGGTTTGAATCATATTTGTCTAATAGATTACAATTTGTTCATGTAAATGCGGAATCTTCTTCACAGACTAAAGTTAATTATGGAGTTCCACAAGGTTCTGTGCTAGGACCAATTTTATTCACTTTATACATGCTTCCCTTAGGCAGTATTATTAGACGGTATTGCTTAAATTTTCATTGTTACGCAGATGATACCCAGCTTTATCTATCCATGAAGCCAGAGGACACACACCAATTAGCTAAACTGCAGGATTGTCTTACAGACATAAAGACATGGATGACCTCTAATTTCCTGCTTTTAAACTCAGATAAAACTGAAGTTATTGTACTTGGCCCCACAAATCTTAGAAACATGGTGTCTAACCAGATCCTTACTCTGGATGGCATTACCCTGACCTCTAGTAATACTGTGAGAAATCTTGGAGTCATTTTTGATCAGGATATGTCATTCAAAGCGCATATTAAACAAATATGTAGGACTGCTTTTTTGCATTTACGCAATATCTCTAAAATCAGAAAGGTCTTGTCTCAGATTGATGCTGAAAAACTAATTCATGCATTTATTTCCTCTAGGGTGGACTATTGTAATTCATTATTATCAGGTTGTCCTAAAAGTTCCCTAAAAAGCCTTCAGTTAATTCAAAATGCTGCAGCTAGAGTACTGACGGGGACTAGAAGGAGAGAGCATATCTCACCCATATTGACCTCTCTTCATTGGCTTCCTGTTAATTCTAGAATAGAATTTAAAATTCTTCTTCTTACTTATAAGGTTTTGAATAATCAGGTCCCATCTTATCTTAGGGACCTCATAGTACCATATCACCCCAATAGAGCGCTTCACTCTCAGACTGCAGGCTTACTTGTAGTTCCTAGGGTTTGTAAGAGTAGAATGGGAGGCAGAGCTTTCAGGCTCCTCTCCTGTGGAACCAGCTCCCAATTCAGATCAGGGAGACAGACACCCTCTCTACTTTTAAGATTAGGCTTAAAACTTTCCTTTTTGCTAAAGCTTATAGTTAGGGCTGGATCAGGTGACCCTGAACCATCCCTTAGTTATGCTGGGGGGTTCCCATGATGCACTGTTTCTTTCTCTTTTTGCTCTGTATGCACCACTCTGCATTTAATCATTAGTGATCGATCTCTGCTCCCCTCCACAGCATGTCTTTTTCCTGGTTCTCTCCCTCAGCCCCAACCAGTCCCAGCAGAAGACTGCCCCTCCCTGAGCCTGGTTCTGCTGGAGGTTTTCTTCCTGTTAAAAGGGAGTTTTTCCTTCCCACTGTAGCCAAGTGCTTGCTCACAGGGGGTCGTTTTGACCGTTGGGGTTTTACATAATTATTGTATGGCCTTGCCTTACAATATAAAGCGCCTTGGGGCAACTGTTTGTTGTGATTTGGCGCTATATAAAAAAATTGATTGATTGATTGATTGATCTGCAAGGCACACATCTGCTCCAAGATGTCATCCAATTTGCGTCTGAGTTCAAGAGTCATCTCAGTCTGAGAATGCACTGCCTTGCCCACCTTGTTTATCCTGACGGACAAGCGAGGGGCCGTGGTTCTTGATGCCGCTGTCTTGCCAATTTTCCGGTAGATCAGGGCAGCACATAATCCAGACAGTACCAGCCCTGCTACCGTAAGACCAAATATGAATAAATCCTCGACGTCCTCAACGGAGAAAGGCACCAAGCATGCTATATGCCATGACCCCCAGGAGTCGAGAACATAGCCATCTGGGCAGGTAGGATCCCCGGTCCTGACCTTCTTGTAGAAAAGATGGTGTCAGTAGCATTCAGAGACCAGCTGATCAATTCCATGATTAATCCAATAGTGGTCCAATAGATCCAGTATCCAATATAATTTGAGGAATTCAGTCTGGCGAAGTAGGGACTTAAGGTTAAAGCAGAGATAAGGGAGAGTGGAGGAGATGAGACCACCCTCGTCTGAATCCCAAGCCACCTTATGCACCTTTAAATAAATATTATAATCACATAGACATCTGTGTTGCATCAGCATTCTTTTACGATAAAATGTGTGAAAAACCAAGGGGCCCAGTACTTTCAGAGGGCACTGTACTCTTGCTTCTTAAACTTTCTTGCTGAAGCTACACATACTAATCCCAGGAGCAATGTCAGATAAATAACCATTCTCAGCTTACAGAATGCTGTAGGGCCCGAGGCTGAGCATGTGCTCTAAATAGATGGGTGGTGATGTACATAATATTTCAGTTATGACAGGAAATCTGCTCTTAAGTTGTCAGGACATCAACTTACATTCATGCCAGAAAGGTATCATATAGAATGGATTATGTTGTGTGTTCCCTATCTGCAAACTGAACTGAGCGGGGCATGACACAGTTCCTCTGGCAGGGGATTGTGGAGCTGCATTTTGCCAAGGCACAAATGCTCCAGCTTGGCAGGGCCATGTGCTGGGACAAGAGGAACATCTGCATAGGTTGGTTCAGCCTGGGTACTTGTACAGGTAAAGAAAAACAGCTGTGCACAGTCACAGATATCTGCCTAGTGCAGCCTCAATTGAGCTGCATGTGAAGACACAGCTGTTCAGCACTGGTGTGAATCAAACCAATTAACGTTGTCAGGATCCTTCCTTCCTGACAAATTTTGATGAATTCCACCATTGGCTCATTCCCTTAATTGGCAGTCTCTCGAAACACCAATTTATTAAGATCTTCATAAAAGGCCATGTGCTCTCAGAGATTCTCAGCTTCGAGTGTTATCTGTGTTTGTCTTTCTTGTATTCATGGAAATAAACATCCAATTCATGCTGTCATTTTTATGCTCTAGTCTGGTTTTAACATATTCTGTTATTATAGGGCAAATGGATCAAGATATGACAAATCTTTGGTTTTATTTATTTTAGCTCAGTTGATTTCAGTTCGTACAATACTTTATTTTACAAAACTAGTTTGCAGACAGAGGTTCTGGCATACAGAAGCAGTAAATTCACTGTGAACAGTAAAAACTATTGCCATAAAACAGTCAATGCTCATTATGCAAACAGCTAAAACATACTATATGCACTATATTTACATTTTACACACAGGCAAACGCTTGCAAATATGCAAGTGGAATTGGTGGGTACAGGAGAGAAGTAGACACAAAGAGGTGAGACAAGGTTAGGTCTCAGAGCATGGACTGGTGCATGTATCTGCCACCTCACTCAATCTCCCACTGTCCAAATCAGCAACCATTCATACCTTCTCTCCCAGAGGTAGCCATCTGTCCTTCACATCCAAGGTTTATCTGTGTCCACTTGGCCTGGTCCATCTGATGGGGTCATATATACAGTGGCTTGCAAAAGAATTTGGATCCTTGGTATTTCACATATTTCAGGACTCTCAATATGAACATTTCTAAAATCATCTTCCTTAAAATCAAACTCATAGCAAATCTCTGAAATTTGATATAAAGGAATTAAAAATATAAATGCCAAAATGATGGGTTGCATAAGTAGTGGGCCTCCTTGGTACAACCCCAATTCCAATGAAGTTGGGATGTTGTGTGAAATGTATATAAAAACAGAATATAATGATTTGCAAATCCACTTCAACCTATATTCAATTGAATACACCACAGAGACAAGATATTTAATGTTGAAACTGATAAACTTTATTGGTTTTGTGCAAATATTTGCTCATTTTGAAATGGATGCCTGCAACACGTTTCAAAAAAGCTGGGGCAGTGGTATGTTTACCACTGTGTTACGTCACCTGTCCTTCTAACAACACTCAATAAGCATTTGGGAACTGCAGACACTAACTGTTGAAGCTTTGTAGGTGGAATTCTTTCCCATTCTTGCTTGCTGTACGACTTTAGTTGTTCAACAGTCCGGGGTCTCCGTTGATGTATTTTGCACTTCATAATGCGCCACACATTTTGGTCTGGACTGCAGGAAGGCCAGTCTAATACCCGCACTCTTTTCAGATCAGGGAGACAGACACCCTCTCTACTTTTAAGATTAGGCTTAAAACTTTCCTTTTTGCTAAAGCTTATAGTTAGGGCTGGATCAGGTGACCCTGAACCATCCCTTAGTTATGCTGCTATAGACCTAGACTGCTGGGGGGGTTCCCATGATGCACTGAGTGTTTCTTTCTCTTTTTGCTCTGTATGCACCACTCTGCATTTAATAATTAGTGACTGATCTCTGCTCCCCTCCACAGCATGTCTTTTTCCTGGTTCTCTCTCCCTCATAAGACTGCCCCTCCCTGAGCCTGGTTCTGCTGGAGGTTTCTTCCTGTTAAAAGGGAGTTTTTCCTTCCCACTGTCGCCAAGTGCTTGCTCACAGGGGGTCGTTTTGACCGTTGGGGTTTAACGTAATTATTGTATGGCCTTGCCTTACAATATAAAGCGCCTTGGGGCAACTGTTTGTTGTGATTTGGCGCTATATAAATAAAATTGATTGAATTGATTGATTTTACTACGAAGCCACGCTATTGTAACATGTGCAGAATGTGGCTTGGCATTGTCTTGCTGAAATAAGCAGGGACGTCCCTGAAAAAGACGTTGCTTGGATTTCAGCATGTGTTGTGTTGTGACAGGTTGCAGACCTCACCCACAATGGAATTGGTGTAATTTTGCATGATGTTTGCAACCATTCACCATCCCCCTCACTTGAGTCCCATGTTGGTGCCTGTGTGTCACTTGATTTTTTTGAACACACCAAAAACTTTGTGTGACAAACTTCATCACGAGATAGTCAGACACACGTCTTCTACCACTCTCCATGTACTTTCTGTAACTCAGAATGTGCCCAACACACACTTTTAATTTGGAGATGAAGAGCACTTCTGGAAGCAGCCATGCAAATTCAGCAGCATCCAGCCACCTGGCTCTGCAGCCATGAACTTGGCACACATAAACTGTATTTATTGTGTTGTTTATTTATTTATTTGTGAATGAATTAATTTATTTTTCTGTGGACTGCAGTGGAAATACATTTAATGCTGCCGGGCGGTGATGACCACCATGCATGAACAGACAAAGAGTTGTACGTCACCTGTGTGGGGGATGAGGATGATGCCGGTGCTCTGGCTTCATTCTTTTATTTTATGTTAATCCAGGACCACACTGGAAATAAGTTTAAGGCTTAGATCCTTCGTGCGCACATTAACAGTGTACTGGACATCACCTGTGTGGGAGATGAGGACAATGCCAGTGCTCTGGCTTCATTCTTTTTTTTCTTTCATCAGCCTGCTTCAAAAGGATCATGGCACTCCTGCATCCTGTCCTGCTGTGGTGGAATTGCCCATCAAATGGAATTATGTTTCATGCATGAACCGGCTCTGCATGCACAGTTCAGCTGTGCATGCATGCCAGCTGCTGGATGCATTGTGTTCGGTCGCATAGGAGCCGTGTCATCCAGTGAACCTAACTTTTCTGTGTGGCACAGCTTTGCATGTGCATCAGGCAGTGGACCCTGCCTGCCTGACAATGAAGGAGCATCACTATCAAATAGAATTATGTTTTATTTGTGGCCCGGCTGTGAATGCGATGTTTGACTGTGCACTCATGCTGGATACATCCTGTCTGGCCAATCCTGTCCCTTGTCAATGCAAATTAATATCAGCTCGTTCACTCCCAACTGACAGCCTATAAAAATAAGTCTCATCACCAAGGCTTCACACAAGAAACATCTCAAGATCTTTGCAGTGTCACTCACTCACTCACTCACTCACTCACTCACTCACTCACTCACTCACTCACTCACTCACTCACTCACTCACTCACTCACTCACTCACTCATCTTCAATTGCTTACTCCAATTAAGGGTCAAAGGGGGCTGGAGCCTATCCCAGCAGTAGCCCAACAACTGGCCCTGAATTGGGCCAGATACTGGCCTCTCTCTCCTAGCCTGTTATTGGTTGGCGGCCGAGACGCTGATGTCAGCCCATGTGTCAGCATTATGTTGATGTGGCGCGAGCGCTGCTCTCCTATTGGTCATTTAGGAGTGGGAAATCTCACTCCTAAATGGAGGCCAGTATCCAGCCCAATTTATAGCCAGGCCAGTTGTCGGGCTATCCCAGCAGTCATAGGGTGTGAGGCAGGGTACACCCTGGACAGGACACCAGTCTGCCGCAGGACTACATATCGACAAACATATCCACACCTGCACACACCAATGGATAATTTAAAGTTAGTTTAAAGCTTTCAGTCTGCCAAACCTGCATGTCTTTGGATGTGGGAGGAAGTCATCATGGGGTCCATTCAGCGGGGAATGGACCCCATGATGTTCTTGCTGTAAGGCAAGAGTGCTAACCACTAAGCCACCATGCTGCCATCTTTGCAAGATTATTGTTACAAAATACAGTGGTGGCATTGGTTACACAAGGATTTCCAAACTTCTGAATGTTCCATTGAGCACATTTGGGGCCAGAAACTGGCCACGGCCAGGTGCCCTCACAAGATTTCTGATGGAGGATTGAAAATAATTACCACAAGACTTGTCCAAGAGCAAAGGACCACTTCAGAAAAACCTAGAATTAGCAGGTACAGTTGTTTCAAAGAAAGCAATAAGGGCCATACTATAGCACAAATGCCATATAAATCACAAAAACTGGAAAAAAAAAAAAACAGAATTCAAGCTGCATTCGTACAGGACACACATTCGTACAGTCATGTACAAATGCCGTATGGAACCCAGAATGTGGTACAATGCCGGCTCAAATGATTTGCGCAATTCGGAGTGCAGTAGCTCCCGAATCCAGATTGACAACCTAGAGTGTGGACATACACTAGTAGAGTTCAACAACGCCAATTCCGGTGAAGTTGGGACATTGTGAAAAATGTAAATAAAAACAGAATCAATGATTTCCAAATGCTCTTCAACCAATATTCAATTGAATGCACCACAAAGACAAGATATTTAATGTCCAAACTGCTAAACTTTGTTGTTTTTGTGCAAATATTTGCTCATTTTGAAATGGATGCCTGGAACACGTTTCAAAACAGTTGGGACAGTGGTATGTTTACCACTGTGTTACTTCACCTTTCCTTCTAACAACACTCAATTAGCATTTGGGAACTGAGGACACTAACTGTTGAAGTTTTGTTGGTGGAATTCTTTCTCATTCTTGCTTGACATCAGTTGTTCAACATTCCGGGGTCTCCGTTGTCATATTTTGGGCTTCATAATGTGCCACACATTTTCAATGGGTGACAGGTCTGGACTGCAGGCAGGCCAGTTCAGCCCCGCACTCTTTTACTATGAAGCCATGCTGTTGTAACACGTGCAGAATGTGGCTTGGCATTATCTTGCTGAAATAAGCAGGGATGTCCCTGAAAAAGACGTTGCTTGGATGGCTGCATGTGTTGCTCCAAAACTTGGATGTACCTTTCAGCATTGACAGTGCCATCACAGATGTGTAAGTTGCCCATGATGGGCACTAACACACCCCCATACCATCACAGATGCTGGCTTTTGAACTTTGCGCTGGTAACAATCTTTTTCCTCTTTTGTCCGGAGGATACGACGTCCATGATTTCAAAAAACAATTTGAAATGTGGACTCATCAGACCACAGCACACTTTTCCACTTTGTATCTGTCCATTTCAATTGAGATCTGGCCCAGAGAAGGTGGCAGCATTTCTGGATGTCGTTGATGTATGGCTTTCACTTTGCACGGTAGAGTTTTAACTTGCACTTGTAGATGTAGCGACGAACTATGTTAACTGACAATGGTTTTCTGAAATCTTCCTGAGCCCACGTGGTAAGATCCTCTACACAATGATGTTGGTTTTTAATGGAGTGCCACCTGAGGGATCGAAGGTCACTGGCATTCAAGTCTTGGTTTTCAGCCGTGCTGCTTACATGTAGAAGGTTCTCCAGATTCTTTTAATCTTCTGATTATATTATGGACTGTAGATGCTGGAATCCCTAAATTCCTTGCAATGGAATGTTGAGAAACATTGTTCTTAAGCTATTGGACTATTTTTTCATGCAGTTGTCCACAAAGTGATGATCCTCACCCCATCTTTGCTTGTGAATGGCTGAGCCTTTTGGGGATGCTCCTTTTATGCCCAGTCATGACACTCACCTGTTTCCAATTCAGTGTTCTTTGAGCATTCATCAACTTTCCCAGTCTTTTGTTGCCCTGTCCCAACTTTTTTGAAATGTGTTGCAGGCATCCATTTCAAAATGTCCAAATATTTGTACAAAAACAACAAAGTTTATCAGTTTGAGCATTAATTATCTTGTCTTTGTGGTGTATTCAATTGAATATACTGTAGGTTGAAGAGGATTTGCAGATCATTTTATTCTGTTTTTAATTTCCATTTTACACAATGTCCCAGCTTCATTGGAATTGGGGTTGAACCTTAGAATTGGTATGTATTATAGAAGACATACCTTACTGAATTTTCATGAACCTTCCCCCATGAAAACAATAAAAACAGGCAAAGAATTAAAACAACACAGCACCAGCAGGAATATGCAGAATGCCCTCCAATACCATACGTGCCACTCGAGGTCTGAGAAGAAAGCAAGCCGGGGGGGGGCTGCTGTGGTCTGCTCTTTTGAAGACCTGTTGTGTCACACTGCCAGCTGTTGCACAATATTAGAGACTGCTCTTAACCCACTTGTGGTATTGAGCAGAGATGCTCAACAGGGGAAATGATTATTAATAGCTTTAGGGGGCAGGCAGGATTACTTTGTCCAACACCTTCCAGCCGAGCTGCAATCTCAAGCCAGGTGAACATGTAGACATGTTCCACACTGCAAAGGGTTTTCTAAGAAGTGGTGAAGAAAGGCTACACCAAAAACCTGCACTCATTGCTGCAGAACATGACATACTGTGAATTCAAGGTTAACTCCTTTGGCCAAGAAGGACAGATGGCGCTCCACCAATCTCTCATTGTCTTTGCTGGCTCATCTGGGGCATAATTGGGACATGCCGACATGATCAGACTGCTCCAAATTATGGTGGGTTGCCATTTCAGATGCCATTCGAATGTAATTTGGTGCCAATACGATTGCAGCAGGAATGTGGTACGACTGCCCTTAGAGCGCTGTTCAAAAATTCGAATGCAGCATGACAGCAGTGTGCATGTTCTCTACATTCATGCTGGCCGTGTGAATTTTGCACATTTTGTTAAGTGCCTAACGAATGCTTTACGAGGGATTTGAATTCAGCTCGAATGCAGGTTGAATTGCATTCCAATGGCATTCAAATGTCCATTTATATTGCATTCGTGGTCCTTCCTGCTCTAGTGTGATAGGGAGGACAGTCAAGACATTCGGCCAGGATTTGATGGACTCGAACAATTTGTACAGCCCCTTTAATGCAGTTCGAATGCTTCAAATTGCATACAAATTGCTATAATATGCATATGTCGCGGACATGAACGATCGAAGGTCGTCAGCATCTCACCATGTCATTTAGGTTCTTCAGACTTTACTTTGAGGAAATGCTTCAGGGGAGCATTCACATGGCAAAAACCATTCAACCCCCCCCCCCCCCCCAAACACCTTGCATTTTTCAGCAACATACTTGGAAAAGTTCCTTCATAAAGTTCCAGAGCCCCCCCAGACCCCCTGCCTTTTTAAGCATTTTCCTTATTTTGCCTTTCACCTTCTGGAGGGGCTCTGCCCCCCATACTCTCCACCTTTATAAGCATTTTTCTTTTTTGCTTTTCAGCTGCCCCCCCTCATTACAGCCATCTTAACCACTTTAAGCATTTTTTTTTTAATGTAGATGTAAATTAATATTCAATGTTTTCAGCTAGTTGACAGTAGGGCTGTACAATATGGCCAAATTATCGTATCTCAATATTGTCATATAAATTGTCATGTCAATGTCACTTATATACAGGCTGTCCATATTCTTGAGCCACTTAGGTGGGAGAGTTCCCATGGGATTTAAAAAAAAACAAAAAAACCTACCATCCCTGGTTCTCAAGACCAGGCACCTAAGTGGCTCTACACTCTCTTTCTTTAAGATATTTAGGTGTACCTTAGTAAACACTAGTAGAGTTCCACCTTAGATTTGGAATGTACGTATAATAGAAGATATACTTTACTGAATTGTCCTATCAGTATGATATACTATATGACTATGATTTGACACAAAGTGCAGCAACACTGAAAATTAAACATTCTTAAACAAAACAGTAATAATACCACACTCATTTTGCACTCATCATAAAGTTAGGATTCTGTGCCCTCCAAAAGTATTGGAACACTTGGGATTTCACACATTTTATTTGTTTATGCCATTTTAAATACAAGAAATACAAAACAAATAAAGAATGAAAATTTATAAAATGATCTTCCTCAAACTCAAACTGCAAGCAAATCTCTAAAACTTGATAAAACCTGTAAATAATAATCAGTTTTATTACCAGTTGTCTTTAGACAAGTCAGTGGATGGAAACATGAACATTTCCAAGTCACTGAATATGTCTTGGACTTTATTTACATCAATTATGAAGAAAGTTTCTTTCACCAAAACATCAAATCTAGGCTTTCATCTGAAATGTACTTTCTGTCAAATTGTAGCTGAACTTTCAGGTCTTCTAAAGAAAATCTTCCTCTACACCACTTCATCAGGAAGCTGGATTTTCTATTTTTAATTAATTTATATCGGGTTGTAGAGATTTGCTTTCAGTTTGAGTTAAGGAAGATAATTTTAGAAAAAAAAAAAAGCATTAAAATGGAATAAACAAATTAAAATGTGTGAAATACCAAGTGTTCCAATATTTTTGAGGGCAATTGAGAAACAGTGAGGAGCACCATGTAACATCTCATATACAAGGTCTGTCAATAAAGTATAGGTCCTTTTTATTTTTTTCAAAAACTATATGGATTTCATTCATATGTTTTTACGTCAGACATGCTTGAACCCTCGTGCGCATGCGTGAGTTTTTCCACGCCTGTCGGTGACGTCATTCGCCTGTGAGCACTCCTTGTGGGAGGAGTCGTCCAGCCCCTCGTCGGAATTCCTTTGTCTGAGAAGCTGCTGAGAGACTGGCGCTTTGTTTGATCAAAATTTTTTCTAAACCTGTGAGACACATGGAAGTGGACACGGTTCGAAAAATTAAGCTGGTTTTCAGTGAAAATTTTAACGGCTGATGAGAGATTTTGAGGTGATACTGTCGCTTTAAGGACTTCCCACGGTGCGAGACATCGCGCAGTGCTCTCAGGCGCCATCGTCAGCCTGTTTCAAGCTGAAAACCTCCACATTTCAGGTTCTATTGATCCAGGACGTCGTGAAAGAACACAGAAGTTTCAGAAGAAGTCGGTTTCAGCATTTTATCCGGATATTCCACTGTTAAAGGAGATTTTTTTTTTAATGAAAGACGTGCAGACGGATTGCAGCGTCGGCTCGCAGCCGCCGCGACGCTCCGCCACAGGAAAAACACCTCCGTTGGAAGCCTTAAGGACAAGTTGGAACATGTCCAGCTGTTAAACAATTTCTCATATACTCACTCCACTGAAAGCCATCAAAAGCCGCCTGGATTTTACAAATGGTTATCAACACGGAGGTGTTTTTCCTGTGCCGCCGCACCGCGCCGGCTGCGTCCCGACGCGCGGATCCGTCCGCACGTCTTTCATTAAAAAAATCTCCTTTAACAGTGGAATATCCGGATAAAATGCTGAAACCGACTTCTTCTGAAACTTCTCTGTTCTCTCACGACATCCTGGATCAATAGAGCCTGAAATGTGGAGGTTTTCAGCTTGAAACAGGCTGACAACGGCGCCTGAGAGCGCTGCACGATGTCCCGCACCGTGGGAAGTCCTTAAAGCGACAGTATCACCTCAAAATCTCTCATCAGCCGTTAAAATTTTCACTGAAAACCAGCTTAATTTTTCGAACCGTGTCCACTTCGATGTGTCTCACAGGTTTAGAAAAAAATTTGATCAAACAAAGCGCCAGTCTCTCAGCAACCTCTCAGACAAAGGAATTCCGACGAGGGGCTGGACGACTCCTCCCACAAGGAGTGCTCACAGGCGAATGACGTCATCGACAGGCGTGGAAAAACTTACGCATGCGCACGAGGGTTCAAGCATGTCTGACGTAAAAACATATGAATGAAATCCATATAGTTTTTGAAAAAAATAAAAAGGACCTATACTTTATTGACAGCCCTCGTATAGTGCAGCAGATAAGAGAATATTTAGAGTGGAATCCTGCAAATGGTGATACAAACATTCAATTTGGCACAAATAATCCATAGACATTAACTCTTAAAAAAAAAAACTGATTGGCCACATGAATTTTCAGTAGGCAGCCAGGTAGAGGTCAACTGAAGAATTACACAAGGGTCTAAATCAGGGGTGGGCAACTTGTTCCAGAAAGGGCCAAGAGGGTGCAGGTTTTCTTTGCAGCCACTGACTCTACCAGGTGATTTCACTGATTAATATCACTTTGAGCAGATGGAATCAGTTAACAGGTTTTATCATCTGTGTCCAATCAGATTTCAGGAGAGTCCAGTGAAACCCCAGGTTCCACTCTAGCTCCACCCATGCCAGGAAGTGTTTGACATTTGAACATTTCCTGTTTCACTGTGACTGATAAATTGGCACTTCCTGTTTGAGTGTGAGCTTGCCACTGAGTCCGCAAGCATCACTCAATGGAAACTGCCCTGCTTAAAGTGTCTCGTGACATTATGATGTCTGCGGATTCTGGGAAATGCACTGTCCTTGTTCTGTTCGATCTTTCTGTGGCCTTTGACACGGTTGATCATAACATCTTATTAACAAGATTGCAGGACTTAGTCGGAATGTCAGGCCCTGTCCTAGCGTGGTTCACTTCCTATTTGTCAGGCAGGAGTTTCTGTGTCTCGGCTAATCAGATCCTGTCTGACTCTGCTGATCTGTTGTGCGGAGTACCCCAAGGATTGGTTTTGGGCCCCATTCTAGTTTTGCTTTATGTCCTTCCCTTAGGAAAGCTAATTCAGGGATTTGATGATGTGTCTTATCATTTATTTGCTGATGACATCCAGCTGTAATGTTCTTTTAATGTCTCTGAGAGTCACAAACTGACTTCTTTAACTAATTACCTCGTACAGATAAAACAATGGCTTGGGGCCAACTGAAGTGCTGGTCATTGCCCCCGATGATCCCAGGGATCACTCAGCATCTAAGTGACCTGAGCTTGTTTGTTAAATTGAGTCTTAGAAACCTTGGTGTTATCTTTGACAAAGAAATGTCATTTGAGCATCACTCGAAACAGCTCACAAGGAATTATTTCTATCAGTTGCGAAAAACATCTAAACTTAGAAGTATTGTGTCGAATACTCGAAAAGGTTGAATCCACGTAAGGCCCCGGGCCCAGTCTGTGTCTCTCCTGCCACCCTGAGACACTGCGCTGATGAGCTGGCCCCAGTCTTCACGGGGATCTTCAACACCTCCCTGGAGTCATGCCATGTTCCAGTCTGTTTCAAGTCCTCCATCATAGTTCCAGTCCCCAAGAAACCACGCATCACTGGACTTAATACCTACAGGCCTGTGGCTCTCACATCTGTAGTCATGAAGACCTTTGAACGCCTGGTTTATCCCACCTGAAGTCCATTGCGCTGATGAGCTGGCCCCAGTCTTCACGGGGATCTTCAACACCTCCCTGGAGTCATGCCATGTTCCAGTCTGTTTCAAGTCCTCCATCATAGTTCCAGTCCCCAAGAAACCACGCGTCACTGGACTTAATGACTACAGGCCTGTGGCTCTCACGTCTGTAGTCATGAAGACCTTCGAACGCCTGGTTTTATCCCACCTGAAGTCCATTGCGCTGATGAGCTGGCCCCAGTCTTCACGGGGATCTTCAACACCTCCCTGGAGTCATGCCATGTTCCAGTCTGTTTCAAGTCCTCCATCATAGTTCCAGTCCCCAAGAAACCACGCTTCACTGGACTTAATGACTACAGGCCTGTGGCTCTCACGTTTGTAGTCATGAAGACCTTCGAACGCCTGGTTTTATCCCACCTGAAGTCCATCACCGACCCCCTCCTGGACCCCCTGCAGTTTGCCTACAGAGCCAACAGGTCTGTAGATGACGCCATAAACCTGCACTCCATCCTGCAGCACCTGGACTCCTCAGGAACCTACGCTAGGATCCTGTTTGTGGACTTCAGCTCTGCATTCAACACCATCCTTCCGGCTTTGCTCCAGGACAAGTTTTCTCTGCTCCACGTGCCCGACTCCACCTGCAGGTGGATTACAGACTTCCTGACGGACCGGAGTCAGCGTGTGAGGCTGGGAAAGAACATCTCGAACACTCGGGCTTTCAGCACAGGATCTCCACAGGGTTGTGTCCTTTGCCCTCTGTTCTTCTCCCTGTACACTAACTGTTGCACCTCCAACCACGACTCCGTAAAGCTCATCAAGTTTGTGGACACACCACACTCATCGGACTCATTTCGGATGGGGATGAGTCTGCCTACAGGAGGGAGGTGGACCGGCTGGTGACCTGGTGCAGCAGCAACAATTTGGAGCTCAACGCCCAGAAAACAGTGGAGATGATCGTGGACTTCAGGAATGCCACAGCCCCCCCGCCCTCCCTCGCCCTCACCAACAGCCCCTTCACCACTGTAGACTCTCACCACTTCCTCGGCACCACCATCACCCAGGACCTCAAGTGGGAGTCAACCATCAGCTCCCTCATCAAGAAGGCCCAGCAGAGGATGTACTTCCTGCGGCAGCTGAAGAAGGCCAAGCTGCCTGTCCAGCTGATGGTGCAGTTCTACACGGCCATCATCAAGTCCATCCTCTGCTCCTCCATCACAGTGTGGTACGCCGGGGCCACAGCCAGGGACAGACACAGACTGCAGCGCATTGTGGCCTCTGCTGAGAAGGTGATCGGCTGTAGCCTTCCATCTCTCCGACCTGCACGTCTCCAGGACTATGGGCCGAGCAGGTCGGATCACAGCTGACCCTTCTCACCCTGCACACGGTCTATTCGAAACACTCCCCTAGGGCAGGAGGCTACGGTCCATCCGGACCAGAACCTCCTGCCATAAGAACAGTTTCTTCCCCTCTGCCGTTAAACTCATGAACACTTCATAACTCAGTCACCTTAACCTTAACTCTGTCACGTCATCATTTTATCACAGGTCACTTTAGACAAATGTACTTTGGTTTTTAATTGCACTCCTCCCACTGCACTGTTATTCTGTTTGTATCGTTGCACATAGCCTTTCATATTTCATATTTTATCTTATATTTTATCTTATTTTAGCACATATTTTATCTTAGCATTTTATATTGCTCTCTGTTTAATGTTGCACCATTATACCAAAGCAAATTACTAGTCTGTGAATCCTGTTCATTGGCAATGGCAATAAACTTCTTCTGAGTTCTGAGTTCTAAATCGAATGATGGACTTGAGTCAATTATCCACGCCTTTCTTTCCTCATGTTTAGATTACTGTAAAAACATATTTGCTGTCTCGCTTACAGCAGGTCCAGAATTCTGCAGCTAGGCTGCTAACTTGGACTAACAGGAGGAGCCATATTACTCCACTGTTAAAAGCACTGTGCGATATTGTTTTAGTTTTAAAATCCTCGTGCTGACTTTCAGAGCTCTGCATGGTCAGGCTCCCCCTTATATTAGAGACTTGTTTTGTCCCTATACTCCCTCTTGGAGCCTGAGGTCATTAGACCTGAACCTTCTCATGGTCCCTCATACCTGTTACAAGACCAGAGGAGATCACTCTTTCCAAACCATCGTGCCAAGGCTTTGGATTGATCTCCTACTCTCTATTTGCACACTTGCTTCTGTTGATGCATTCAAGAGTAGGCTCAAGATGCACTTGTTTCTCCAAGCGTTTTAATCTACAGTGGAGGCAGCTGTTTATGGCCATTATATTTGCTTTTTATTGCAGTGATTGTATGTGCTTGTATGTATTTTATTTTTAACTACCTTTTTTGTGCAGCACTTTGTGGCTCTCTCTGACTGTGAAAAGTGCTAAATAAATAAAATTTACTTACTTACTTACTTACTGAGTGCCCATGAGATTCCATGGGATCTCATCTGTCAATCCAGGAAGTGTTTGAGATTTGAACAGTTCCTGTTTTACTGTGGATCTGAAAATTGGCACTTCCTGTTTAGGACACCCTGTACAATGAGTGAGCTTCATGCCGCTGCGCGACGCTTCACTCATATGAATGTCATATTGCATTTGTACGGCAGTCAGAATGTGGTGCAAATGCAACTCAACTGCCATTAGAATATTTTCTAACATGAGAGCAACACGAATGTAGAGTGCATGTGCTCTGACCGCACGAGTGTCCTGAATGCAATTCGAACCATTTGAATCGAGGGAATGTCATTTGAATGTCAATTCGAATGGGGTTGATACAATTCGTGCTCTAGTGTGATTGGGTTAATAGTAATGCACTCCACCACCATGGCCTGTATGCACGCTCATTGCACAAGAATCCACTGCTGAAGAAAAAGCATACTGGAGTTTGCTGCACAACATTGAGACAAGCCTGTGACATACTGTGAAAATATATTCTGGTCAGATGGGATGAAAATTGGATGCCATAACACACACCATGTTTGGAGGTCAAATGACACTGCACATCACCCCAAAAACACCATACCAACAGTGAAGCTTGGTGGTGGGAAGATCATGTTGTGGGGCTGTTTTTCAGCATACAGCACTGGCAAACCTCATATAACTGAAGGAAGGGTGAATGGAAAAATGTACCCAGATATTCTTGATAAAAATCCGACACCTCGGTCGCACCTCGACAGCGGTGTCCTACACAATACATCTGTGCAGGCTGCACGAATGGGCCTACCTTTTCTAAGTATGTAAAGCTCATTCGCCACATTCTGCCAGGGTGCAATGTGGTTCATTTTGTAGAAAAAAAGCAGATCACAGACATGACACAAAACTAAAGTCATTTCAAATGGCAACTTTCTGGCTTTAAGAAACACTATAAGAAATCAGGAAAAAAAATTGTGGCAGTCAGTAACGGTTACTTTTTTAGACCAAGCAGAGGAAAAAAATATGGAATCACTCAATTCTGAGGAAAAAATTATGGAATCACCCTGTAAATTTTCATCCCCAAAACTAACACCTGCATCAAATCAGATCTGCTCGTTAGTTTGCATCTAAAAAGGAGTGATCACACCTTGGAGAGCTGTTGCACCAAGTGGACTGACATGAATCATTGCTCCAACACGAGAGATGTCAATTGAAACAAAGGAGAGGATTATCAAACTCTTAAAGAGGGTAAATCATCACGCAATGTTGCAAAAGATGTTGGTTGTTCACAGTCAGCTGTGTCTAAACTCTGGACCAAATACAAACAACATGGGAAGGTTGTTAAAGGCAAACATACTGGTAGACCAAGGAAGACATCAAAGTGTCAAGACAGAAAACTTAAAGCAATATGTCTCAAAAATTGAAAATGCACAACAAAACAAATGAGGAACGAATGGGAGGAAACTGGAGTCAATGTCTGTGACTGAACTGTCAGAAACTGCCTAAAGGAAATCGGATTTACATACAGAAAAGCTAAACGAAAGCCATCATTAACACCTAAACAGAAAAAAAACAAGGTTACAATGGGCTAAGGAAAAGCAATCGTGGACTGTGGATGACTGGATGAAAGTCATATTCAGTGGTGAATCTCGAATCTGCATTGGGCAAGGTGATGATGCTGGAACTTTTGTTTGGTGCCTTTCCAATAAGATTTATAAAGATGACTGCCTGAAGAGAACATGTAAATTTCCACAGTCCTTGATGATATGGGGCTGCATGTCAGGTAAAGGCACTGGGGAGATGGCTGTCATTACATCATCAATAAATGCACAAGTTTATGTTGATATTTTGGACACTTTTCTTATCCCATCAATTGAAAGGATGTTTGTGGATGATGAAATCATTTTTCAAGATGATAATACATCTTGCCATAGCGAAAAAACTGTGAAAACATTCCTTGCAAAAAGACACATAGGGTCAATGTCATGGCCTGCAAATAGTCCAGATCTTAATCCAATTGAAAATCTTTGGTGGAAGTTGAAGAAAATGGTCCATGACAAGGCTCCAACCTGCAAAGCTGATCTGGCAACAGCAATCAGAGAAAGTTGGAGCCAGATTGATGAAGAGTACTGTTTATCACTCATTAAGTCCATGCCTCAGAGACTGCAAGCTGTTATAAAAGCCAGAGGTGGTGCAACAACTACTACTACTAGTGATGTGTTGGAGCGTTCTTTTGTTTTTCATGATTCCATATTTTTTTTCCTCAGAATTGAGTGATTCCATATTTTTGTCCCTCTGCTTGGTCTAAAAAAGTAACCGTTACTGACTGCCACAATTCTTTTTCCTGATTTCTTATGTATATGACCCTCAAAACACCATAAATATGCCATCTGTGTGAGAGGCACTATCAAATGGACACATAATCATTGTGGTCGCTGTTGGTCACCAGGTGGTGGGAGGTGATTCTGGAACTATCCCAAAGGTGATTATTTACTTTATTTTCATTGTACCACCTTGGTAAACAGTTGCATCGTCAGTCCTTATAATGGTTTAGATGATGTATTGGTCATTATTTGTTTATCAGGGCCATGGCACCCAGTTCAGGAGCACTGTGGTGCACTGACATACTGTGGTGCAGCAGCGTGGCACAGCAGCACAGCACAGCAGTGCGGCACAGCAGTGCGGCACAGCAGCGCGGCACAGCAGCGCGGCACAGCAAAGTGGCACAGCAGTGCGGCACAGAGGCACGATGCAGCAATGTGGTGCAGCAGCATGGCACAGCACCATGGCGCGGCAGAGTGGTGCGGCAGCGTGGCGCAGCTGCCATAGCGGCACACTGCAGCACAGCTAAATGGGTTGTTACGGCCATGATAACATAATATTACAAATACATCTTCTAACTCATGAAATGGACTGACAATGTATCTGCGATATCATGCTCATTATGGACATAACACTGTAGTCACAAGTACTGCGCTGCACTGACTTGAGTGCAGCACATCTGAAAGAGGTGTTACAGCTATGATAACATAATATTACAGATATACTGTCATTCACTCTAATGGGTTAGGTAATGTATCTGTAATATCATGTTCATTATGGACGTAAAACCCCGTTCAGCTGTGCACATTGCTCCGTGGCTCAGAGATGCATTAACTTGCAGTGACATACAGTGTTTATGGTTTTATTGTGCAATGTTTACGTCTAGTTCACAAAATGAATGTGTGCCACAGACTTTGCACATTACAATATTTCCTTTGCATACCCATACGGGATGCACTAGAATTGCTGTTCGGCAGCTCCTTGCTGCATTTGGCACATGCCAGCAGGAGCTGACATGCCCGACCATGGAGAATTTCCCTCAAACATGATCAGACTGTCAGAATGCAGTTACAGTCCACCTTGTCCGATGTATGATATTTTTTCCACCTCGACTGCACCTCGAAAGTAGAGCGCGTGTCTTCTACATTTGGGCTGGATGTGCGTATGTGCCCGACAGTTTGGAATGCATGCAGAATGTTGTTGGAGGTTTTCAAATGTGCCAGAATGTAGGTTGAATTTTCATTTGGACAGCAAGAGAAGTGGCTATAAAAGTCATGATTTGTAGTAAAATAATAATCCTTAAATTTACTTTCTCCAATTTGAGGCACTAAAAATGGAGTGAATATTGGATTGAATAAATGAATATTGTTTTGCTGTCCAAAGATTTGAATGGATGATACCACCAAAATCAGTCAGTTTTTTCCATTTATATTCAACTAATGTAATGTAAATAGTTAATGGACTTTTAATCATATTGTGGAATATTTGTAGCTGAAATTCATTTGGACATATTCTATATTGTTGATCACATAAGAAATTTTATAAAAAAACAAACAAAAAAAACATTTGAAACAACTGAACTTTCTTAATGTTGAATCTACTGTTAACAGTGTGCAAACAGATATGGACAGGTGGGACTGCTTATCAGGTTTCTGTGTCTGCAATGAAAACATCTCATGTTGTCATCTTCAAACTATCCAGATATGTGGAAAATATGAGGCAAATTATTTTCATAATACAGCACAAATGCAAAATGCTTTCACTTGGAAATCAAACAAATGGAAACACGGAGGGGCAATTTTCATTTTTGTCTCCATTTCCTCTTTATATATGTTTCCTGAAGGTATATTGCTCATAACAATGTAAAACAAAGCACATTTATTCCCTTCTCTCAAAGAAAAGAAAACAAATCATTAAACAATACAACCTACCTACAAATTATAAGTGGGGAGACGTGGAATCACTTTTAGAATGAAAACTTCTTCAGCCCATAGCATGGATGATATTTTCTCTGTGTCATGTGTAAAGAGTGAATGGATATACTGTGTAGATACTCTGGGAATAAAGACTTCTTATATTCCTAACAAACAAGCCAACTGGCTGTAGCATAAATTGTGGAGCAGCTTAGGTAAAAGGTCCATAACAGTTGTGCATTTTGTGATAAAAGCTCAGAATTTAGTACATTTATAGCTAAAGAAATTCCAAATAACACTGGATATTGTGCCATCATGATTTTTCAATATGTCACCCATGACATCCATTTTTCAAAATGAAAACTGAAAAATGCTCCAATCGTATTGGAAAAAACGCTGTATACCATATTACGGTTCTATTCCTAAAGTGTCATGCTTAGCTACATTATTACAGGGTTACATAGAATCCAATGGAAGTCAACCTTGTTTGACCTTTACATTGGAGACAAAGTATCAACACAGTCACAACTATTTTTACCACATAATTCTAGAACATTCAGTGGTAAATAGCCCAAACTATACCTTTTTGGAATCGTTAAGATCAAACAAACGATGTGGCATATTTTTCAATACAACTGGAGCATTTTTTTTTTCTTCATTTTGAAAAATGGGTGCCATGGGTTACACATTGAAAATTCATGATGGCCCAATATCCATTTTTATTAAGAATACTTTTGGCTACATATGTGCCAAATTTCATGCTTTTATCACAAAAATGCACAATTATATTACCTATCTGCTGTAATAAAATCACTACTATGGAACAAATGGTCCACAGATGTTTCTTTTTTCTTCTTCCTTTGCAAGACAATGTATCCCACTGTTTACACAGTCATCCAGTCACATTCCTAATGAGGAAAAGACATGATGCCTGTGTACTTTGCAATCAAACATGCTCAGACAGAGAATCAAAAGTCCCTGTCTTGAATGGAGGTGGATAATGCATGATGTGAATTATTTTGGGGTGTATCATACGGCATTGCTGTTTACACACCATGAAAGGCCCCTTCACAAATAACATGAATGTAGTCAACTTGCGCACGGAGGAAATGCATGCTACTCATGAAAAATCTGACAAACGCCTCATACAGCTGTCGCCACAACCATTCGCGCATATTAACGGAGGAAAGACAGCGAGTGCCCTGACAGTGCCCATTCGACCCCCCTCTCAGCAGGTGTCGGCCAAATTCCAGGTGACACACATGAACATCCAACACCTCTCACTGGACAGTAGTAAAAATTAGGGTTGAGCCGGATACTGGATAAAGGATTTTTTGAGGAGCACGAGCATGGTCCGAATAAAACTCATCAATATCTGTGCTCGTGCTGAAGGAAAATCCTGATTGGCTAACTGACTGTCTTCACACTCTGTGATTGGCCATCACATACAGCGCCCACCCCTCCCTACACAGACACATCTCTCTGCAGCTTCTCATGCACACACACACACACACACACACACACAGGATCTCTCTCTCTCTCTGCTTGACTTGGCTCTAGCTCACATTGCTGTGCTCCTTAATTTTTCTTCAATTCACCTGTTTTGGTTTGTATGGTATTTTTAACATTACATGGTGAGCTTGTTTCATAACATACGCGGTGCATTTGACAAGACAGAGCTGAAAAATGCTCACGTTGTGTTGGTCACTGACTCCACTCTGGTTGGTGTATTTTTTAACCATTTGTTTGCTGGCTGGTGGTATAAAGTCACTTGGGAAACTTTGCTTGTACTGAACGCGGTGCTTTTGAGAAGAATGCAGTGAACAAGGCTGACATATTATTTCCCTGTTTGCCATCACTGGATGTTTGCATGAATCACCAAGTTCACACAAACCATTAAAAAATAAACAGTCTTAGAACAACCTCTCTCCCTCTCACTCAGTCACACATACATGCAGACAGACACACACAGACACCTTAATCAAAATGGCAAGAACGTTAGGTAGTAAAAATAAATAATTGAAAAAAATCACAGTTTGATCATAAAATAAAAAAAAAAATGATAATAATAAAAGAAAGTTGTGTTGATTATGACAACTCTTGTTCATGCACACTTAGTTCATAATTTCCTACTACACTGAATGTCAATTCTGACGCTGTTCTGTTACTCATTCATAGCCTTAAGAATATTCATGTTCTGAGTTGATAAAAAAACTTGTTCTGTAAATACACTCAACAAAATATAAACGCAACACTTTTGATTTTGCTCCCATTTTGTATGAGATGAACTCAAAGATCTAAAACTTTTTCCACATACACAATATCACCATTTCCCTCAAATATTGTTCACAAACCAGTCTAAATCTGTGATAGTGAGCACTTCTCCTTTGCTGAGATAATCCATCCCACCTCACAGGTGTGCCATATCAAGATGCTGATTAGACACCATGATTAGTGCACAGGTGTGCCTTAGACTGCCCACAATAAAAGGCCACTCTGAAAGGTGCAGTTTTATCACACAGCACAATGCCACAGATGTCGCAAGATTTGAGGGAGCGTGCAATTGGCATGCTGACAGCAGGAATGTCAACCAGAGCTGTTGCTCGTGTATTGAATGTTCATTTCTCTACCATAAGTCGTCTCCAAAGGTGTTTCAGAGAATTTGGCAGTACATCCAACCAGCCTCACAACCGCAGACCACGTGTAACCACATCAGCCCAGGACCTCCACATCCAGCATGTTCACCTCCAAGATCGTCTGAGACCAGCCACTCGGACAGCTGCTGAAACAATCGGTTTGCATAACCAAAGAATTTCTGCACAAACTGTCAGAAACTGTCTCAGGGAAGCTCATCTGCATGCTCTTCGTCCTCATCGGGGTCTCGACCTGACTCCAGTTCGTCATTGTAACTGACTTGAGTGGCCAAATGCTCACATTTGCTGGCCTTTGGCACGTTGGAGAGGTGTTCTCTTCATGGATGAATCCCGGTTCACACTGTTCAGGGCAGATGGCAGATGGCAGATAGCGTGTGTGGCGTTGTGTGGGTGAGCGGTTTTCTGATGTCAATGTTGTGGATCGAGTGGCCCATGGTGGCGGTGGGGTTATGGTATGGGCAGGCGTCTGTTGTGGACGAAGAACACAGGTGCATTTTATTGACGGCATTTTGAATGCACAGAGATACCGTGACGAGATCCTGAGGCCCATTGTTGTGCCAATTATGGACGAAGAACACAGGTGCATTTTATTGAGGCCTGAGGCCCATTGTTGTGCCATACATCCAAGAACATCACCTCATGTTGCAGCAGGATAATGTATGGCCCCATGTTGCAAGGATCTGTACACAATTCTTGGAAGCTGAAAATGTCCCAGTTCTTGCATGGCCGGCATACTCACCGGACATGTCACCCATTGAGCATGTTTGGGATGCTCTGGACCGACGTATACAACAGCGTGTATCAGTTCCTGCCAATATCCAGCAACTTCGCACAGCCATTGAAGAGGAGTGGACCAACATTCCACAGGCCACAATTGACAACCTGATCAACTCTATGCGAAGGAGATGTGTTGCACTACATGAGGCAAATGGTCACACCAGATACTGACTGGTATCCCCCCCCAATAAAACAAAACTGCACCTTTCAGAGTGGCCTTTTATTGTGGACAGTCTAAGGCACACCTGTGCACTAATCATGGTGTCTAATCAGCATCTTGATATGGCACACCTGTGAGGTGGGATGGATTATATCAGCAAAGGAGAAGTGTTCACTATCACAGATTTAGACTGGTTTGTGAACAATATTTGAGGGAAATGGTGATATTGTGTATGTGGAAAAAAGTTTTAGATCTTTGAGTTCATCTCATACAAAATGGGAGCAAAACCAAAAGTGTTGCATTTATATTTTTGTTGAGTGTAGTTCCTTTAATGTTGTGATCAAAAACATTGAATGTCAACTGGAGGCTGTTCTGTAAATATTCATTCATACACTTAAGTACATTCATAAAAAACTTGTTCTGTAAATAGTTATCTTACTTTTGTGATCAAAATCATTGATTTGAATCTCAATTTTGAGGCTGTTCTGTAAATAGTTTTCAAATAAACAATAGCATCCATATCAATTTCAGACTGAAAATAATGTACAGATGTAAGCCCCGACCATTTCTGGTTAAACCACACCCAGTCCTGGTTTAGGCCCCGCCCACTCTGAGTACAGATACAGATAATTTAGATGGTTGAACAGATACAGATACAGATACTGGTGTACTCGCTCATCCCTAGTAAAAATACTACACATTGCAATTACTTTACCGAGGAACAACTTAAGAACTGTTCCATGATAAACGGTGCATTCTCCATTACACAAGTACATTTTAATAGTAGAAGTCTTCTTACGAATTTGTTCAAAATTCAGGATTGTTTAAAAAATGTCAATAAACCCTTTTCTGTCATTGCAGTTACCGAGACATGGTTGGGGGATGAGCATATGGGCACGGTCCAACTCGATGGTTCTGATCTTTTTGTTATAAATAGGATGAATAAACGGGGTGGTGGAGTGGCACTTTATGTCAGTTCAAGTTATCAGTGTGAAATTCTTAATATGTCTTTTTCTTGACAATGTTATGGAATGTGTCTCAGTGGAAATTAAATGTGAAAAAAAAAAAAAAAAAAAACACCAAAAAAAAAAAAACATAATTATAAGCTGCATTTATAGAGCTCCTGGATCAAACACAAATATTTTTTGTGGAAAAACTGACAGATATGTACAACACTTTTAAAAATAATAAGCTTTTGTTTATCTGTGGAGACTTCAATAGATTTCCTCATCCTCATAGTCAATCACATATAGATGAATTTATTAATTCTGTAGTTTGTATGGGATTGTATTCAGCAATTACTCACCCAACTAGGATAACGAGGAATACTAGGAATCAACACTTATTGACAATATATTGACAAACATTACCGCGGGAAATATAATGAGCAGACTTCTCATTAGTGATATCAGTGACCATCTGCCTGTTTTGTTGCTTTCAATTCAATAGTCGATAAAATTGACCATATTAACATTACAAACTTCACAAGGAAAATAACAAAGGAAACTATGGAAAAGCTTAGAACAGATTTGATACAGCAAAGCTAGAGTGACATTTATATTGAGGATGTAGATCAATTTTACGAATCATTCATTTCTATTATTTCCAATTTATATCATAGATATTGCCATTGTGTCTTAAAAGATGGAAATAAGTTAAGCAAAGATAAACCTTGGATCACTAAGGGACTTCAGAATGCATGTAAAAAGAAAAAAAAAATGTACAAGCAGTTTTTTAAAATTTAGAACAATTGAAGCCGAGATAAGTTATAAGACATATAAAAACAAACTCATTCTTCTAAAACGTTCTCCCTGGATCACAGCAAAACAATAGAAATAGTTCTGGATTCAATATTCATTAAAGGAACGGATGAAAGAGAAATTATTGACATAGTTCAGAAACTTAAGGGGAAAAAAATCAACTGATAGTGACCGTTTTGATATGTTTTAGTTAAAATATTATTGATTGCATTGTTAAGCCTTTAACATATATCTGTAATTTGTCATTAATGACTGGGAAATTTTCTTTCAATATGAAAATAGCTAAAGTGATACCATTTTTCAAATCTGGTAACTAGCATGTTTTTTTTTTTTTTCAAATTATAGGCCAATCTCCCTCTTACCACAATTTTCTAAAATTTTGGAAAAGGAATTTGTAATTAGGTTAAATGTTTTTTTAAACTAAACATCATATCCTCAACGAGAAGCAATACGGTTTTAGAAAGAATCGTACTACTTCATTGGCTGTAAGGGATTTCATCGAAATTTCCAACACAATTGAAAATAAGCAATATGCTGTAGGATTTTTTTTTTTTTTCAGGAGGTGGTCGTGAGATGTTGAATGCAGCTTGTTACTCTATGTACACTACATGATGCAGGATGCGCGATTAACCTGAAACTCGGTCCAAAAAATTCTCGCACGAATGAAAAATCGTCTGAAAAAGGGCCAAACTCGCACAGTGTAAAGCCAACATTTATGTGTCAAGACAATACTGAGTGCATGTTTTACAACATCATAAAACATGTGCACATCATAAAATGTGCGCACGGCACTAATAAAATGTGTGCACATTCTCTCCACATGCAAAACATTTTGCGATGACACTTCCAGGGCTCTGTAAAATGCCTCTTTTTACAAATTAAAAAATGGAATATTTTACAAAAGCACATTTATCTGTAAACACCAACACACGACACACGTCACATTAACGTGTGGTTTACATAATGAATGATTGAACCAATCAGTGTTTAGCAGAGGCACTTTTACCCAGAATCCTTTGCGATCTGTCTGTGTTTGTTACAAAACCTCAGAATTAGTGCATTATTCAACATTAAAAGATATATGTTATATTTTAACTTTGTACAAATGACAGGATTGACATTAATGGAGGTATTCTATCAGTATTCACACAAAACCATAAGTTAGTATGACTTTATTTTTCAAGACCTCCGCCTGACTGGAGCATTGTGATCAGTAGAGAGCTGGAGAGAGTGACTGCTCTCAGAGTGCTTCTGTGCTTCTGTGCTTCTGTGCTTCTGTGCTTCTGTGCTTCTGTGCTTCTGTGCTTCTGTGCTTCTGTGCTTCTGTAGCTGTGTAGCTGTGTAGCTGTGTAGCTTCCAGCAGGGGGGCAGCATGTTCAAACATAGAAGTGCTGGCTCATTTAGGTCTTTTGTTGCTTTTGATGCTTCCAAAAGCGATCGTGGTGTTAAAACTCAAATTCAGCTTGTTAGTAATTGCAAATGTTACAGATAACCGACAATACTGGAATTCATCGGTTATCTGTCACTTCCGATGCATTTTTGGGTGGTTTATCGGTTTATCTTTATGAAAGATAACTTTTCAATTATCTGTTATCAAAGTTAATTTTTGGTTATCTGTGCCCACCACTGTTGATTAGTGGTGAACCTGAATAGAGCGTTACAGCGTTCTTTCTCTGACATGCGCACAATTAAACCCTGTTGCACCGCATTCAGTTTCATTGCTGCAGTATGCTGAAGAAGGACAGTGACACCAAGGTCGGCTAAAAAGTCTCGTTCCAGTGCTCCTCAGCGCGCTCCTGCAGCTGTTCCACTGCTGCATGTCTCTGATGTTTGTGAAAACGAGTGAGACGAGAGCCACGTGGAGCCACACATCGAGCTCTCAGTCTCCGCCTCCTCTCTGTGTGACTCCATGGCACAGAGCCCAACTAAGCATGCAGTGACAAAGTTCTTTTGCTGTGGCTTTTGAGGAGCAATCTGAATTGCTCAGCATCTGATGGTTGGATGAATATGCGTGTGTGTATGGAGACAATTCGCCTCATTCACAACTTGACAGAACTTAACGATGCGTTGTTATGTGCGATAGCGCGCAACAACAGAACAACGTGAAACATTATTCTTGACCGTGTGTAATGGTTCCTGATAATTCTCCAGCAACACGTGCCATTAATCGTAATGTGTGGTAACAGGTTGCAGCAGTTCCTGAGGACACTTGATGCCTCTGCCATTTGAGGCAGAGGTGTCATCACATTCGTGATCAGCGGCCAAGAATGTATACTTCATGGCATTCATGACGTGCCATTGTTATATGTTAACGCAGCATTACCGCATTTGGCTCAGCCAACACTTCAGGAAACCCTTGACAGTGCACAGTTCTTTCTTCGCTACATCTACAAGTGCAAGTTAAAACTCTACCATGCAAAGCGAAAGCCATACATCAACAACATCCAGAAATGCCGCCACTTCTCTGGGCCCAAGCTTTGAAATGGACAGACACAAAGTGGAAAAGTGTGCTGTGGTCTGATGAGTCCACGTTTCAAATTGTTTTTGGAAATCATGGACAAGGAAAAGACATCCTAATTGATACCAGCGCAAAGTTCAAAAGCCAGCATCTGTGATGGTTATGGGGGTGTGTTAGTGCCCATGGCATGGCAATTTACACATCTGTGACGGCACCATCAGTGCTGAAAGGTACATCCGGGTTTGGGAGCAACACATGCTGCCCATCCAAGCAATGTCTTTTTCAGGAACGTTCCTGCTTATTTCAGCAAGACAATGCCAAGCCACGTTCTGCACATGTGGCTTCATAGTAAAAGAGTGCAGGTACTAGACTGGCCTGCCAGCAGTCCAGATCTGTCGCGCCATTGAAAATGTGTGGCACATTATGAACTGCAAAATATGACAATGGAGACCCCGGACTGTTGAACAACTGAAGGTTGTACATCAAGAATGGGAAAGCAAGAATGGGAAAGAATTCCACCTACAAAGCTTCAACAATTAGTGTCCTGAGTTAAATATCTTGTCTTTGTGGTGTATTAGTGTCCTCAGTTAAATACCTTGTCTTTGTGGTGTATTCAATTTTATATGCAACCCCAATTCCAATGAAGTTGGGACTTGTGTAATTTGGAAAACCATGTGACGGAACAATTCCAATTGGGACACTCACATTGCACACGTCATCACACAGCTTCTATGAGAAGTACAAAGATGGTGGACCGTGGCTCGAAAGTCCGTGGAGGTTAACTTTTAGCAAAAAAGTAAGTTTCTATCTCATATCATTAAAAGGTTATTTATAATTTAGTAAAGCTTGGTCTCAGCCATCGCATATGACGGCATCAGCACCAGAGGTTTAAACTCTTAGTTCTTCGTCAAATGTATGTATAAAGAGAAACTGCATGGATGACATAAGTATTTTTTTTATTTTCTAATAACAAGTTTATTCAATGAGGAGAAAAAAATGCTAAATTATTGTTGTATCGTAAATTAATTTTTGTTCAGCCTTTGTGACCCATCTTCATGACGTTAGATGCAAAAATGTTGAAATTGGCCCTATCCTGCAATGATAAAGAATCCTTAAAAAAATTCCTGGATCCAAATCATGTTCCGGATCATTTCCAAATTTAATGACTTCTAAGTTAGGCCAAGATGCACCCCTGGTAAAAATTCATTGAAACTCGTAGATTTTTGAGTAATCCTGCTCACAAACCAATCAACCAACCACCAACAAACAAACGGACGCAACCAAAAACATAACCTCCTTGGCAGAGGTAATAAACCATATTGAGAGCCAACAAATACCTTATTTGCTTGTCTACAAATTTTAAAATTCTGGGACTTGGTTGATTATTTTACAGTACAGATTAGGTATAAAGTCAAAAATAAGCTTTTGCCTCTACATGTCCAGGATCTATTTAAAAGGAGGGTTTCCAGCTACAGTTTGAAGAGGACATTATTTGAGAAATTGAAGATCCTACTACTCTAAAAGTCATTGTGTTTCTGTCAGGGTGTTAATATTTGGAATAATTGTCCTGATAAATACCCTCTGGGGTCCGGGGGCATTTTTTTGGACAGTTCACTCACCTGGCATAAATGTTTTATTATTACTGTTAAAAGTTCATCCTGCATCCCACAATCAAGTGGTATGTCTCTTTTTTCAGGACAACCTGTACTTTCAGAATATGCTATAGTGGTGTTTTATCAGTGTAATAAAGGTTTACAATCAGAAATAAGAAAGGAAAAAAAAATAAAGTGCAAAATTTTACACACACATTTATTCAAAACACACAGCAAACTATAATAACAACTATTTGGCACTTTATAAATGTAGTCTGAGAATCTTGTACAAAAGAATGTACAAATAAAGGTTTTCATAATAAACACAAATGCACATTTTGAACATATATACAAAGTGGTCTATGCATTTTGCTTGTCTTGGTGCCACATCTCAAAGCAATTTCTGTCTGCTATTACACAAACACAACACAAACTTTTTACTTCCATGGAGTTTGACTCCCTCTTGGAATGTGTTCCTGCACTGTAAACAACCCATCTTCACAATTTGAGGCCCTGTTAACATGCCCCCCATTCAATTGTGCAACGCTGCGCTTTTAGGCATGGAGCCAGCAGCCAGAGGGCTATTCAAACAGCATTCACATGCCAAAGAGTAACACATCACTGCTCCTAACAATCTTTGGCCTACCATAGTAGAGAAGCTTGAATCTTCGACTGGACTGGTTTGCTTGATATGAGGATGTTTCGCTTCAAATCGCAGAAGCTTCCTCAGCTAAAATTCTTGCTCTGGTAGTCTGACTTCTGTCTGACCCTTGTAGACAATAACAAACAGAAGCCTCTTCTCTACAAGACTCATGACAGAAGTCAAACTACCAGAGCAAGAATTTTAGCTCAGGAAGCTTCTGCCCAACCATATGTCCCTCCTGACAGCCAAAGTGCACCAAGATCAAGTTTGTTGTTATGAAGAATGTGCATTGTAAAGCAACATGTTTTGTGGTGTGGGAACAATTTTGCATGCATTACGTGTAGCCAGCAAAAGTAGCACAAATTATTTCTCTTATGTTACAGTCACATGTCAGCTGTAAGCAGCAGATGATAAACTGCATGTTCAGTTGCATTCAGTGAGATGTTGAAGGAAAATGTATGCGACCAATCAGCACTGTGTAATGTGATGGCATTGGTGTCAGAAGTAAAAAAAAAAATTCAACCTGTCCATCAGCATATACATTTAGTCATGTCCCTTGTGATGCAAAGCAAGGCAGGGGTGTTGCTCTTATTTATGTTGCTCTTACTTATTTATCTATGCTTAGCTTATTAGCTGTTGGGGGTCACAAATATAACTTGTATGAGCATCTGTCAGCCATATTACTTTGTCACTGTATATAGGCCTCCTGGCCTATATTCTGAATTCTTAGATGAATTTGGTGTGTTCATCTCTAACTTGTCAGCTAGTGCAGATAACATTCTGATCATTGGTGACTTTAACATTCATATAAATAAGCCTTCTGATCCCCCTGCAAATCATTTATGGAAATTGTGGATGCATTAGGATTTTGACAATGCATTCGGGACGTGACGCACAATAGTGGAAATACCCTGGTTTTGGTTCTCGCACATGGAATTGCTGTCACGAATATTGACATAATTCCTCTTACATCAGTGGTCTCTGATCACTCACTTATTAAGTTTACAGTTTCGCTGCCGTGTTTAGTGGAACAACAACCTTATATATCACTACGATGATGCATCAACTCCTCAACTAAGACTGAACTCAAGCTGGACTGCCTGATGTCTTAGATTCACATTTGGCAAATACACAACTGGTAGACAGTCTTGTGGATAGTTTAAACCCAGTGCTTAAAACTATACTCGACATGATTGTGCCACCTGTGTTTAAACCGCGCTCCCCCCAAAACACAGTCACCTTGGTCTAGCCTTATGCTTAAGGTCTAGAACGGAAATTGCGTAGTTCAAAATTAGAAGTATTCCACCTTGCGTGGCGTGATGCTATCTTATTCTATAGCCATGCATTACTGGCTACAAAGCGGACCTATTACTCTGATTTGATCAACAAAACAAGCATACTCAAAGTTCTTGTTTGCCACGGTGGCATCACTTATTCATGGACTGTAGTTCGCTCTCCTTTTACAGCACAAGATTTCCTGGACTACTTTGAGAAGAAAATACCAGACATTAGGTTAAACATATCCCAGCATGCCTCAACCCAGCCACTACTGATTATATCACTTTGAGCAGATGGAATCAGTTAATCAGTGAAATGACTTGCTGATTATAGATAAAGATAACTTATTTATCCTGAAGGAAATTATTTTGCCAGAGTACAGAAACAGTAAACACTAAACAATGATTAGTTAAATACACAATTACAGAAGTGCAAATTTACAGACGCATGTGAATGGGACGTTCACTTCCTCTTTTTCCTCTCTGGCTGAGGAATTATAAGGGGAAAAAGACGACTTTCCCTTTATCACTGTGGAAAATGCACAACCTAAACCAATCAAAATAATCACCAACATTGTGAAGCGGCACTTCTTCCAGCACACATTCTCATTCTCTTTTCCTCCTCTTGGTGCGGAGTGGAAAAAAAAAACATTAATCACCATTCATCACAGAATCTTACTGGATTGAATAGAAGGAAAAAGACATATTTGATCTGTATTATTCTCCACAATGATTTCACTACAAACTCTACATCCTTTGTCCACAGCCTTTGAACTGGCGATTTGTGCAGTTTTTAGCTGTGCATGCTGGCACTTTGCAGCAAATCACCAGGTAGTGGTAATATGGCGGCAGCACCGCTTCAAAAATACTACCCAATGCTAATTAGCAATTCTTGAGTAAGCAAACAAAATACACTTACTGCTTGTTTCACTGCTTGCTGTATTTTCTGCTGTTCCCCTCTCCTTACTGGCACTGGGATGCGTTGTTCTGGCACATCCCTGTACACCATTTCAGCCATAATTTCACATTTTAAAATTTTAACAGGCAGCTGTTGCATGGTGTGGCATGCTCTGTTAATGAAGTCTAAAACCAGACGGAGAGCAGGGTGCATGCACAGGGTGCAGCGCCAATGGTGGTGGTCCTTGGGAATAGTCTTCACTTAGAAAAGTTCACAAAAAGACTTAACTAGCTCATGTAATAAGGCAAAGCAATGTTTTTCTCTATCAAAAAATACTAAGTTGATTGATTGAAATACTGTAAAAATTTAAGATTCAATTGGGCAATATTATTTTAATAATTTTCTTTAGAGGATGATGATTTCATTAAAAAAGTGATTTTACTCACAAAAGATATTTATTCTCCTGACTTATTTGACACATGCATTAAATTGCAATTATAAATATACTGAGAGATATTTAATGACAATATCATAAAACATTTTAATTCAATGAAACGAGATACTTATGCTATGTACAATGTAGAAATATTTATTACAGGACCTCTAATTATAAATAATGTAGCAAAATATTTATTCAAGCCTCCACACGGGGGTCTCCAAGCTTATCTTAAGATCGCCAGATGACTTAGGAATTTTTCAACTGAGAGGGAAAACACAGTCTTTGTCTGTAGTTCAAAACTCAGGTTTTGTTGAGACAGCATTAATGTATTTATTTAATTAGGCCAAGTCGAGGCCATGCACTACAATAAGCAACAAATTAGTTCCAGTTCACAGCATTTCTGTATGTCAAATGTTCATTATAGTACCTGTCATTATGCTTAAGCAACAAATTATGAACAGTTCATATTATTCTACATATATCAAGATCTGTAATTAGTGTCACAACAATATCCCATTTATGCCTAATTCACTTTTTAAGAAGCTGATCTATTAAATAGTCAGATTTCAGGTGGAATCCTGGGATATTTCAACAGTGAGAAGACGTATGAGACACATGAATAGATTACTAACAGGGCTTTATATTTGACTGTAAGATAAAAATTTTACTAACTTGAATATAGGTCGAGGGGATAGTTTCATTAATATTACGTCGCCTTTTAATTAGTGCATGAACAGCTCATTATTAACCTGATAATTTTGCTACTTTGTTTCCAAACACTGGCAATGGCTTGTCATAGAATGGGGCCTACGTGGCACAACTAGTGACTTTAGAAATGTTTTTCATACCATTTTCTGTCCACAGTGTAATTTCTTTCAGCTCTTTAAGCAGTTATGTTGCTTCAAAAACATTGTCTTCTTACCAACGTGAACGGCGTCGGCAGCAACTTTGTATGCATGGACATGTGAACAGGAAGTGTTAGCTAGCTCACTGCACATGCACACTGAGAAACTTGAAACTGGCTAATTTTTTCTGATACTTTTGAAGTACCGAAGCTGTAGAGTTACGGCGGTAATGCGGCTCGCTCACTGTATTCCTATGCCAGCCTTTTGCTGGTGTCTGGCGTGAATACGTAACGCTGTTTCTACATGTTTCTGGCAATAAAATTCTCCCATCATGCACCTCGGTCTCTCCCATCATGCTTCTTGTGTACTTTCTGTGTATTTCCTGTTTGAACTTCCCATTTGTGTTGACAAAAGTGTACTTCTGGTTTGCGATCATGGCCTAAACCTTGCTGGATGGAATACAAGAACATGCTAGCACTCATCTGTCATCATACTCGCTAAGCTCGGCAGCTCTGCTGCCTCACGTTGCTTAGTATCAGTAATTGTATGGATTATTCATGCATTATGCATTACACAATTGGTAAACCATTTGTTCAGACCCTTCCTAATCATGAATACATGTGTAACTCATGGTATAATAATACATACATACCTGCACTTACAAATAGTGTGTCCATGGTTGATTAAGTATGAAAACAATGAGCAAACACATAATGCAGGAGACGACTATTCATTAGAAGTAAAGAATTAATTAAATGTATTAATTACTTGTTAAGTATGAGTCATTCTTAATTAATTATTGTAACTATTTCATTATGTATTTATCCATGCTTAATTAAGGCTAAATAAGGTGGAGTTAATATAAAGTGCCCTAATAGTCATTATGTCAACTTGCCATAAAGACAAATACATGTATATTTTTCTCATGTCAAGTTGTCATAATAAGGACATCCCAAACAAATTTAATGTCAAGTTGTAATGACAAAGACATTTTCTGGTAATGTCACTTTGATTAAGGTCAAGTTGTACCTTCAAGTAAAGTGTTACCATGAGTAACACTTTACTTGAAGGTACCATCATAATAATGACATGGCACTGTCATAACTGTTACATGACACAGTCATGAATGTGTCATAAACGTTATGTTAATGTCATGAATGTTTATGACTGCTGTCATAAACTTAACATTAATCAAAGTGACATTACCAGCACATGTCTTTGTCATTGACAACTTGACGTTAAATTTGAAATCCTTATTATGACAACTTAAGTCAGGAGAATAATATCTCTTGTTGTGTAAACATCACTGTTTTTAATGAAATCATCAACCCCATAAGATAATTGTTAAAATAATATTGCCCAACTGAATCTTCAGTTTTTTACATTATTTCAGTCAATCAACTGCAATATGTTTCAGAGAGAAAAATGTTGCTCGGTCAAAGGCTTTACGTTATTATTTTAGCTCGCTAAGTCTTTTTGTGAACTTTTATCAAGAGAAGGCGATTTCCCAAGGACAACCCCTGGTGCATGCACTCCTCGGATGTTCTTCGTTTCGCTTTTATGTCATCAACAGAGGACGTTACACCGTAAAATTTTAAATATGCTAAAGTATAGCAAAATGGTGTACAGGAACGTTTCAGGAACAGCGCTTCCAGTGCCAGTGAGGAGTGGGAAATGGCGGAAAATACAGCAAGCAGTGAAACAAGCGGTAAGTGTATTTTGGTTTGCTTACTCAAGAGTTGCTAACAAGCTAATTAACAGGGGTTGTATTTTTGAAGTGGCACGGCCGCCATATTACCACTCCCTTCAACCACTCCCTGGTGATTTTGTTGCAAAGTGCTGCATATGCAGCTTTAAACTGCATAACTCGCAGTTCAAAGGCTGTGGACGAAGGATGATGAGTTTGTAGTGAAATCTTTTGGAGAATAATACAGATAAACGTGGCTTTTCCTGTTATTCAATTCAATAAGATTCTGTGATTAATGGTAAATGCTTTTCCAATTAATTGAGTCATGAATGTTTCGTATTTTGAGGAAGGAATGTTTAAGCAGCATAATGTTATGAGTGTACCAAATTAACAATCTAAGATGCATACAGAAGCAAACCAAGATATCTTGACTATTTCATTCCACTATTGTCCATGATATGGTACAATAGTGTTCAGAATAATAGTAGTGCTATGTGACTAAAAAGATTAATCCAGGTTTTGAGTATATTTCTTATTGTTATATGGGAAACAAGGTACCAATAGATTCAGTAGATTCTCACAAATCCAACAAGACCAAGCATTCATGATATGCACACTCTTAAGGCTATGAAATTGGGCTATTAGTAACAAAAAGTAGAAAAAGGGGTGTTCACAATAATAGTGTAGCATTCAGTCAGTGAGTTTGTCAATTTTGTGGAACAAACAGGTGTGAATCAGGTGTCCCCTATTTAAGGATGAAGCCAGTACCTGTTGAACATGCTTTCCTCTTTGAAAGGCTGAGGAAAATGGGATGTTCAAGACATTGTTCAGAAGAACAACATAGTTTGATTAAAAAGTTGATTGGAGAGGGGACAACTTATACGCAGGTGCAAAAAGTTATAGGCTGTTCATCTACAATGATCTCCAATGTTTCTGATTCTGATTTCTTCAGCTGCCGCAGGAAGTACATTCTCTGCTGGGCCTTCTTGACAACAGAAGTAATGGTGGACTCCCACTTGAGGTCCTGGCTTAGAGTGATTCCCAGGAAAAAGAAGGTGTCCACTATCGTGATGGGGGTGTCTGCAAGGGTAATGAAGGGGAGAGGGGCTGTGTTCTTTCTAAAGTCCACAATAATCTCCACTGTCTTCTCGGTGTTCACCACCAAGTTATTATAGCTGCACCAGGACACCAGTCGTTGGACCTCCAGCCTATAGGCGGACTCATCCCCATCTGAGATGAGTCCGATAAGGGTGGTGTCATCTGCAAACTTGATAAGCTTGACAGACTGGTGATCAGAGGTGCAGCAGTCTGTGTATAGGGAGACAAGCAGAGGAGAGAGGACACAGCCCTGAGGAATACCAATACTGTTGGTCCGGGAGTCCAAGACATTCCTCCCCAGCCTCACTTGCTGCTTCCTATCCTTCAGGAAGTTGGCAATCCACCTGCAGGTGGAATCAGGCATGTTCATCTGGGAAAGCTTATCCTGGAGAAGATCTGGGAGGATGATATTGAAGACAGAACTGAAGTCCACAAACAGGATCCTAGCGTAGGTTCCCGGGGAGTCTGGATGCTGCAGAACGAAGTGCAAAGCCAGATTGATGGTGTCATCCACAGACCTATTGGCTCTGTAAGCAAACTGCATGAGGACCAGGAGGGAGGGCGTGAGAGATTTGAGGTGGGACAGAAGCAGACGCTCAAATGACCGGTCTGTAGTCCACATACAGATCAGTGACTACAACCCTTGTGTCTCTCGTGAGGCTCAACACAGAGCGCACTAATCGACAAATGTATTTTTCAGAGTTATGAAAAAATATACATGATTGATTTCCTCTGTTTTTTTTATCCTGTCTGTTATACCTTTTGATTCAAGACTACTTTTCACTTTAAGTATTTTTGCATTGTTTAAAATAATAATAATAATAATAATAATAATAATAATGGATTCGATTTACATTGCTCTCTTTATAATGTCTCAATGTTTTCTCAAAGCACTTACATTTTTGTTTCTCATGGTGTTTACAGAATGGGGGATATTCAAGTTGCAATAGAGCAGCGCCTACGCGAGATGCGGTTTAGTTCAACAAAAAGAACTGTCAAGAAACTTTCTCATCACTGTTTGGAGTTGTGTGAAGGTAGGAATAGCTTTTTGAATGCTTGAATAACACAAAGGAATCAAATAATACTGAAAACATGTTCATTGTGCCCAGAATGTTGTATTTTGGTTGTTGAACTTTCATAGCCATGAATGCAAAGCCCCAGTCACCCGGCAATAATGAAGAACACCGAAGCCAAAAAAAACAAGAAATCTGGACTTACGTTTTGGAGACATCGTTTAATCGGCTTCCAGCTTCGATCAGTTAGCTTCTCTGTGAGGTGTCATAACAACCGGGAGTGACTATTGATCCGGCGGCCCACCACTCACAGTTGAAGTTTGCTATTTGCCCAGGTGTTGTCTCTCTCTGGCCGGTGTGAGGGGTTTAGCACTCACCTCACACCGGGACCACACTGACGAACAGTCTCTGAAAGAAGCTCCTGTCAGCAGAAGTCCGTCACTCTTATGTTCTTTGCTAAGATTCGCAGACTGTTTTGCTTTTTAATTTTTGCTTTTTTGGAGAACACACAGCACTTCACAAACACGGAAACTGGCCCATAACAACCAATCGGGTATCCGCGAGTGTCAGGTAAAGGCACTGGGGAGATGGCTGTCATTACATCATCAATAAATGCACAAGTTTATGTTGATATTTTGGACACTTTTCTTATCCCATCAATTGAAAGGATGTTTGTGGATGATGAAATCATTTTTCAAGATGATAATACATCTTGCCATAGCGAAAAAACTGTGAAAACATTCCTTGCAAAAAGACACATAGGGTCAATGTCATGGCCTGCAAATAGTCCAGATCTTAATCCAATTGAAAATCTTTGGTGGAAGTTGAAGAAAATGGTCCATGACAAGGCTCCAACCTGCAAAGCTGATCTGGCAACAGCAATCAGAGAAAGTTGGAGCCAGATTGATGAAGAGTACTGTTTATCACTCATTAAGTCCATGCCTCAGAGACTGCAAGCTGTTATAAAAGCCAGAGGTGGTGTAACAACTACTACTACTAGTGATGTGTTGGAGCGTTCTTTTGTTTTTCATGATTCCATATTTTTTTTCCTCAGAATTGAGTGATTCCATATTTTTGTCCCTCTGCTTGGTCTAAAAAAGTAACCGTTACTGACTGCCACAATTCTTTTTCCTGATTTCTTATGTATATGACCCTCAAAACACCATAAATATGCCATCTGTGTGAGAGGCACTATCAAATGGACACATAATCATTGTGGTCGCTGTTGGTCACCAGGTGGTGGGAGGTGATTCTGGAACTATCCCAAAGGTGATTATTTACTTTATTTTCATTGTACCACCTTGGTAAACAGTTGCATCGTCAGTCCTTATAATGGTTTAGATGATGTATTGGTCATTATTTGTTTATCAGGGCCATGGCACCCAGTTCAGGAGCACTGTGGTGCACTGACATACTGTGGTGCAGCAGCGTGGCACAGCAGCACAGCACAGCAGTGCGGCACAGCAGCGCGGCACAGCAGCGCGGCACAGCAGCGCGGCACAGCAAAGTGGCACAGCAGTGCGGCACAGAGGCACGATGCAGCAATGTGGTGCAGCAGCATGGCACAGCACCGTGGCGCGGCAGAGTGGTGCGGCAGCGTGGCGCAGCTGCCATAGCGGCACACTGCAGCACAGCTAAATGGGTTGTTACGGCCATGATAACATAATATTACAAATACATCTTCTAACTCATGAAATGGACTGACAATGTATCTGCGATATCATGCTCATTATGGACATAACACTGTAGTCACAAGTACTGCGCTGCACTGACTTGAGTGCAGCACATCTGAAAGAGGTGTTACAGCTATGATAACATAATATTACAGATATACTGTCATTCACTCTAATGGGTTAGGTAATGTATCTGTAATATCATGTTCATTATGGACGTAAAACCCCGTTCGCTGTGCACAATTGCTCCGTGGCTCAGAGATGCATTAACTTGCAGTGACATACAGTGTTTATGGGTTTTATTGTGCAATGTTTACGTCTAGTTCACAAAATGAATGTGTGCCACAGACTTTGCACATTACAATATTTCCTTTGCATACCCATACGGGATGCACTAGAATTGCTGTTCGGCAGCTCCTTGCTGCATTTGGCACATGCCAGCAGGAGCTGACATGCCCGACCATGGAGAATTTCCCTCAAACATGATCAGACTGTCAGAATGCGTTACAGTCCACCTTGTCCGATGTATGATATTTTTTCCACCTCGACTGCACCTCGAAAGTAGAGCGCGTGTCTTCTACATTTGGGCTGGATGTGCGTATGTGCCCGACAGTTTGGAATGCATGCAGAATGTTGTTGGAGGTTTTCAAATGTGCCAGAAGTAGGTTGAATTTTCATTTGGACAGCAAGAGAAGTGGCTATAAAAGTCATGATTTGTAGTAAAATAATAATCCGTAAATTTACTTTCTCCAATTTGAGGCACTAAAATGGAGTGAATATTGGATTGAATAAATGAATATTGTGTTTGCTGTCCAAAGATTTGAATGGATGATACCACCAAAATCAGTCAGTTTTTTCCATTTATATTAACTAATGTAATGTAAATAGTTAATGGACTTTTAATCATATTGTGGAATATTTGTAGCTGAAATTCATTTGGACATATTCTATATTGTTGATCACATAGAAATTTTATAAAAAACAAACAAAAAAAACATTTGAAACAACTGAACTTTCTTAATGTTGAATCTACTGTTAACAGTGTGCAAACAGATATGGACAGGTGGGACTGCTTATCAGGTTTTCTGTGTCTGCAATGAAAACATCTCATGTTGTCATCTTCAACTATCCAGATATGTGGAAAAGATATGAGGCAAATTATTTTCATAATACAGCACAAAATGCAAAATGCTTTCACTTGGAAATCAAACAAATGGAAACACGGAGGGGCAATTTTCATTTTTGTCTCCATTTCCTCTTTATATATGTTTCCTGAAGTCTATTGCTCATAACAATGTAAAACAAAGCACATTATTCCCTTCTCTCAAAGAAAAGAAAACAAAATCATTAAACAATACAACCTACCTACAAATTATAAGTGGGGAGACGTGGAATCCACTTTTAGAATGAAAACTTCTTCAGCCATAGCAGGGATGATATTGTTCTCTGTGTCATGTGTAAGAGGTGAATGGATATACTGGTGTAGATACTCTGGGAATAAAGACTTCTTATATTCCTAACAAACAAGCCAACTGGCTGTAGCATAAATTGTGGAGCAGCTTAGGTAAAAGTCCATAACAGTTGTGCATTTGTGATAAAAGCTCAGAATTTAGTACATTTATAGCTAAAGAAATTCCAAATAACACTGGATATTGTGCCATCATGATTTTTCAATATGTCACCCATGACATCCATTTTTCAAAATGAAAACTGAAAAATGCCTCCAATCGTATTGGAAAAAACGCTGTATACCATATTACGGTTCTATTCCTAAAGTGTCATGCTTAGCTACATTATTACAGGGTTACATAGAATCCAATGGAAGTCAACCTTGTTTGACCTTTACATTGGAGACAAAGTATCAACACAGTCACAACTATTTTTACCACATAATTCTAGAACATTCAGTGGTAAATAGCCCAAACTATACCTTTTTGGAATCGTTAAGATCAAACAAACGATGTGGCATATTTTTCAATACAACTGGAGCATTTTTTTTTTTTTTCATTTTGAAAAATGGGTGCCATGGGTTACACATTGAAAATTCATGATGGCCCAATATCCATTTTTATTAAGAATACTTTTGGCTACATATGTGCCAAATTTCATGCATTTTTATCACAAAAATGCACAATTATATTACCTATCTGCTGTAATAAAATCACTACTATGGAACAATGGTCCACAGAGTTTCTTTTTTCTTCTTCCTTTGCAAGACAATGTATCCCACTGTTACACAGTCATCCAGTCACATTCCTAATGAGGAAAAGAACATGATGCCTGTGTACTTTGCAATCAAACATTGCTCAGACAGAGAATCAAAGTCCCTGTCGTTGAATGGAGGTGGATAATGCATGATGTTAATTATTTGGGGTGTATCATACGGCATTGCTGTTTCACACCATGAAAGGCCCTTCACAAATAACATGAATGTAGATCAACTTGCGCACGGGAAGGAAATGCATTGCTACTCATGAAAAATCTGACAAACGCCTCATACAGCTGTCGCCACAACCATTCGCGCATATTAACGGAGGAAATACAGCGAGTGCCCTGACAGTGCCCATTCGACCCCCCTCCTCTCAGCAGGTGTCGGCCAATTCCAGGTGACACACATGAACATCCAACACCTCTCACTGGACAGTAGTAAAAAATTAGGGTTGAGCCGATACTGGATAAAGGGATTTTTTGAGGAGCACGAGCATGGTCCGAATAAAACTCATCAATATCTGTGCTCGGCTGAAGGAAAATCCTGATTGGGCTACTGACTGTCTTCACACTCTGTGATTGGCCATCACATACAGCGACCCACCCCTCCCTACACAGACACATCTCTCTGCAGCCTTCTCATGCACAACACACACACACACACATATATACACACAGGATCTCTCTCTCTCTCTGCTTGACTTGGCTCTAGCTCACATTGCTGTGCTCCTTAATTTTTCTTCAATTCACCTGTTTTGGTTTGTATGGTATTTTTAACATTACATGGTGAGCTTGTTTCATAACATACGCGGTGCATTTGACAAGACAGAGCTGAAAAATGCTCACGTTGTGTTGGTCACTGACTCCACTCTGGTTGGTGTATTTTTTAACCATTTGTTTGCTGGCTGGTGGTATAAAGTCACTTGGGAAACTTTGCTTGTACTGAACGCGGTGCTTTTGAGAAGAATGCAGTGAACAAGGCTGACATATTATTTCCCTGTTTGCCATCACTGGATGTTTGCATGAATCACCAAGTTCACACAAACCATTAAAAAAATAAACAGTCTTAGAACAACCTCTCTCCCTCTCACTCAGTCACACATACATGCAGACAGACACACACAGACACCTTAATCAAAATGGCAAGAACGTTAGGTAGTAAAAATAAATAATTGAAAAAAATCACAGTTTGATCATAAAATAAAAAAAAAAATGATAATAATAAAAGAAAGTTGTGTTGATTATGACAACTCTTGTTCATGCACACTTAGTTCATAATTCCTACTACACTGAATGTCAATTCTGACGCTGTTCTGTTACTCATTCATAGCCTTAAGAATATTCATGTTCTGAGTTGATAAAAAAACTTGTTCTGTAAATACACTCAACAAAATATAAACGCAACACTTTTGATTTTTGCTCCCATTTTGTATGAGATGAACTCAAAGATCTAAAACTTTTTCCACATACACAATATCACCATTTCCCTCAAATATTGTTCACAAACCAGTCTAAATCTGTGATAGTGAGCACTTCTCCTTTGCTGAGATAATCCATCCCACCTCACAGGTGTGCCATATCAAGATGCTGATTAGACACCATGATTAGTGCACAGGTGTGCCTTAGACTGCCCACAATAAAAGGCCACTCTGAAAGGTGCAGTTTTATCACACAGCACAATGCCACAGATGTCGCAAGATTTGAGGGAGCGTGCAATTGGCATGCTGACAGCAGGAATGTCAACCAGAGCTGTTGCTCGTGTATTGAATGTTCATTTCTCTACCATAAGTCGTCTCCAAAGGTGTTTCAGAGAATTTGGCAGTACATCCAACCAGCCTCACAACCGCAGACCACGTGTAACCACATCAGCCCAGGACCTCCACATCCAGCATGTTCACCTCCAAGATCGTCTGAGACCAGCCACTCGGACAGCTGCTGAAACAATCGGTTTGCATAACCAAAGAATTTCTGCACAAACTGTCAGAAACTGTCTCAGGGAAGCTCATCTGCATGCTCTTCGTCCTCATCGGGGTCTCGACCTGACTCCAGTTCGTCATTGTAACTGACTTGAGTGGCCAAATGCTCACATTTGCTGGCCTTTGGCACGTTGGAGAGGTGTTCTCTTCATGGATGAATCCCGGTTCACACTGTTCAGGGCAGATGGCAGATGGCAGATAGCGTGTGTGGCGTTGTGTGGGTGAGCGGTTTCTGATGTCAATGTTGTGGATCGAGTGGCCCATGGTGGGCGGTGGGGTTATGGTATGGGCAGGCGTCTGTTGTGGACGAAGAACACAGGGTGCATTTTATTGACGGCATTTTGAATGCACAGAGATACCGTGACGAGATCCTGAGGCCCATTGTTGTGCCAATTATGGACGAAGAACACAGGTGCATTTTATTGAGGCCTGAGGCCCATTGTTGTGCCATACATCCAAGAACATCACCTCATGTTGCAGCAGGATAATGTATGGCCCCATGTTGCAAAGGATCTGTACACAATTCTTGGAAGCTGAAAATGTCCCAGTTCTTGCATGGCCGGCATACTCACCGGACATGTCACCCATTGAGCATGTTTGGGATGCTCTGGACCGACGTATACAACAGCGTGTATCAGTTCCTGCCAATATCCAGCAACTTCGCACAGCCATTGAAGAGGAGTGGACCAACATTCCACAGGCCACAATTGACAACCTGATCAACTCTATGCGAAGGAGATGTGTTGCACTACATGAGGCAAATGGTCACACCAGATACTGACTGGTATCCCCCCCCAATAAAACAAAACTGCACCTTTCAGAGTGGCCTTTTATTGTGGACAGTCTAAGGCACACCTGTGCACTAATCATGGTGTCTAATCAGCATCTTGATATGGCACACCTGTGAGGTGGGATGGATTATATCAGCAAAGGAGAAGTGTTCACTATCACAGATTTAGACTGGTTTGTGAACAATATTTGAGGGAAATGGTGATATTGTGTATGTGGAAAAAAGTTTTAGATCTTTGAGTTCATCTCATACAAAATGGGAGCAAAACCAAAAGTGTTGCATTTATATTTTTGTTGAGTGTAGTTCCTTTAATGTTGTGATCAAAAACATTGAATGTCAACTGGAGGCTGTTCTGTAAATATTCATTCATACACTTAAGTACATTCATAAAAAACTTGTTCTGTAAATAGTTATCTTACTTTTGTGATCAAAATCATTGATTTGAATCTCAATTTTGAGGCTGTTCTGTAAATAGTTTTCAAATAAACAATAGCATCCATATCAATTTCAGACTGAAAATAATGTACAGATGTAAGCCCCGACCATTTCTGGTTAAACCACACCCAGTCCTGGTTTAGGCCCCGCCCACTCTGAGTACAGATACAGATAATTTAGATGGTTGAACAGATACAGATACAGATACTGGTGTACTCGCTCATCCCTAGTAAAAATACTACACATTGCAATTACTTTACCGAGGAACAACTTAAGAACTGTTCCATGATAAACGGTGCATTCTCCATTACACAAGTACATTTTAATAGTAGAAGTCTTCTTACGAATTTGTTCAAAATTCAGGATTGTTTAAAAAATGTCAATAAACCCTTTTCTGTCATTGCAGTTACCGAGACATGGTTGGGGGATGAGCATATGGGCACGGTCCAACTCGATGGTTCTGATCTTTTTGTTATAAATAGGATGAATAAACGGGGTGGTGGAGTGGCACTTTATGTCAGTTCAAGTTATCAGTGTGAAATTCTTAATATGTCTTTTTCTTGACAATGTTATGGAATGTGTCTCAGTGGAAATTAAATGTGAAAAAAAAAAAAAAAAAAAAAACACCAAAAAAAAAAAACATAATTATAAGCTGCATTTATAGAGCTCCTGGATCAAACACAAATATTTTTTGTGGAAAAACTGACAGATATGTACAACACTTTTAAAAATAATAAGCTTTTGTTTATCTGTGGAGACTTCAATAGATTTCCTCATCCTCATAGTCAATCACATATAGATGAATTTATTAATTCTGTAGTTTGTATGGGATTGTATTCAGCAATTACTCACCCAACTAGGATAACGAGGAATACTAGGAATCAACACTTATTGACAATATATTGACAAACATTACCGCGGGAAATATAATGAGCAGACTTCTCATTAGTGATATCAGTGACCATCTGCCTGTTTTTGTTGCTTTCAATTCAATAGTCGATAAAATTGACCATATTAACATTACAAACTTCACAAGGAAAATAACAAAGGAAACTATGGAAAAGCTTAGAACAGATTTGATACAGCAAAGCTAGAGTGACATTTATATTGAGGATGTAGATCAATTTTACGAATCATTCATTTCTATTATTTCCAATTTATATCATAGATATTGCCATTGTGTCTTAAAAGATGGAAATAAGTTAAGCAAAGATAAACCTTGGATCACTAAGGGACTTCAGAATGCATGTAAAAAGAAAAAAAAAATGTACAAGCAGTTTTTAAAATTTAGAACAATTGAAGCCGAGATAAGTTATAAGACATATAAAAACAAACTCATTCTTCTAAAACGTTCTCCCTGGATCACAGCAAAACAATAGAAATAGTTCTGGATTCAATATTCATTAAAGGAACGGATGAAAGAGAAATTATTGACATAGTTCAGAAACTTAAGGGGAAAAAAATCAACTGATAGTGACCGTTTTGATATGTTTTAGTTAAAATATTATTGATTGCATTGTTAAGCCTTTAACATATATCTGTAATTTGTCATTAATGACTGGGAAATTTTCTTTCAATATGAAAATAGCTAAAGTGATACCATTTTTCAAATCTGGTAACTAGCATGTTTTTTTTTTTTTTTTCAAATTATAGGCCAATCTCCCTCTTACCACAATTTTCTAAAATTTTGGAAAAGGAATTTGTAATTAGGTTAAATGTTTTTTTAAACTAAACATCATATCCTCAACGAGAAGCAATACGGTTTTAGAAAGAATCGTACTACTTCATTGGCTGTAAGGGATTTCATCGAAATTTCCAACACAATTGAAAATAAGCAATATGCTGTAGGATTTTTTTTTTTTTTTCAGGAGGTGGTCGTGAGATGTTGAATGCAGCTTGTTACTCTATGTACACTACATGATGCAGGATGCGCGATTAACCTGAAACTCGGTCCAAAAAAATTCTCGCACGAATGAAAAATCGTCTGAAAAAGGGCCAAAACTCGCACAGTGTAAAGCCAACATTTATGTGTCAAGACAATACTGAGTGCATGTTTTACAACATCATAAAACATGTGCACATCATAAAATGTGCGCACGGCACTAATAAAATGTGTGCACATTCTCTCCACATGCAAAACATTTTGCGATGACACTTCCAGGGCTCTGTAAAAATGCCTCTTTTTACAAATTAAAAAATGGAATATTTTACAAAAGCACATTTATCTGTAAACACCAACACACGACACACGTCACATTAACGTGTTGGTTTACATAATGAATGATTGAACCAATCAGTGTTTAGCAGAGGCACTTTTACCCAGAATCCTTTGCGATCTGTCTGTGTTTGTTACAAAACCTCAGAATTAGTGCATTATTCAACATTAAAAGATATATGTTATATTTTAACTTTGTACAAATGACAGGATTGACATTAATGGAGGTATTCTATCAGTATTCACACAAAACCATAAGTTAGTATGACTTTATTTTTCAAGACCTCCGCCTGACTGGAGCATTGTGATCAGTAGAGAGCTGGAGAGAGTGACTGCTCTCAGAGTGCTTCTGTGCTTCTGTGCTTCTGTGCTTCTGTGCTTCTGTGCTTCTGTGCTTCTGTGCTTCTGTGCTTCTGTGCTTCTGTGCTTCTGTGCTTCTGTAGCTGTGTAGCTGTGTAGCTTCCAGCAGGGGGCAGCATGTTCAAACATAGAAGTGCTGGCTCATTTAGGTCTTTTGTTGCTTTTGATGCTTCCAAAAGCGATCGTGGTGTTAAAACTCAAATTCAGCTTGTTAGTAATTGCAAATGTTACAGATAACCGACAATACTGGAATTCATCGGTTATCTGTCACTTCCGATGCATTTTTGGGTGGTTTATCGGTTTATCTTTATGAAAGATAACTTTTCAATTATCTGTTATCAAAGTTAATTTTTTGGTTATCTGTGCCCACCACTGTTGATTAGTGGTGAACCTGAATAGAGCGTTACAGCGTTCTTTCTCTGACATGCGCACAATTAAACCCTGTTGCACCGCATTCAGTTTCATTGCTGCAGTATGCTGAAGAAGGACAGTGACACCAAGTCGGCTAAAAGTCTCGTTCCAGTGCTCCTCAGCGCGCTCCTGCAGCTGTTCCACTGCTGCATGTCTCTGATGTTTGTGAAAACGAGTGAGACGAGAGCCACGTGGAGCCACACATCGAGCTCTCAGTCTCCGCCTCCTCTCTGTGTGACTCCATGGCACAGAGCCCAACTAAGCATGCAGTGACAAAGTTCTTTTGCTGTGGCTTTTGAGGAGCAATCTGAATTGCTCAGCATCTGATGGTTGGATGAATATGCGTGTGTGTATGGAGACAATTCGCCTCATTCACAACTTGACAGAACTTAACGATGCGTTGTTATGTGCGATAGCGCGCAACAACAGAACAACGTGAAACATTATTCTTGACCGTGTGTAATGGTTCCTGATAATTCTCCAGCAACACGTGCCATTAATCGTAATGTGTGGTAACAGGTTGCAGCAGTTCCTGAGGACACTTGATGCCTCTGCCATTTGAGGCAGAGGTGTCATCACATTCGTGATCAGCGGCCAAGAATGTATACTTCATGGCATTCATGACGTGCCATTGTTATATGTTAACGCAGCATTACCGCATTGGCTCAGCAACACTTCAGGAAACCATTGACAGTGCACAGTTCTTCGCTACATCTACAAGTGCAAGTTAAAACTCTACCATGCAAAGCGAAAGCCATACATCAACAACATCCAGAAATGCCGCCACCTTCTCTGGGCCCAAGCTTTGAAATGGACAGACACAAAGTGGAAAAGTGTGCTGTGGTCTGATGAGTCCACGTTTCAAATTGTTTTTGGAAATCATGGACAAGGAAAAAGACCATCCTAATTGATACCAGCGCAAAGTTCAAAAGCCAGCATCTGTGATGGTATGGGGGTGTGTTAGTGCCCATGGCATGGGCAATTTACACATCTGTGACGGCACCATCAGTGCTGAAAGGTACATCCAGGTTTTGGAGCAACACATGCTGCCATCCAAGCAATGTCTTTTTCAGGAACGTTCCTGCTTATTTCAGCAAGACAATGCCAAGCCACGTTCTGCACATGTGGCTTCATAGTAAAAGAGTGCAGGTACTAGACTGGCCTGCCAGCAGTCCAGATCTGTCGCCCATTGAAAATGTGTGGCACATTATGAACTGCAAAATATGACAATGGAGACCCCGGACTGTTGAACAACTGAAGTTGTACATCAAGAATGGGAAAGCAAGAATGGGAAAGAATTCCACCTACAAAGCTTCAACAATTAGTGTCCTGAGTTAAATATCTTGTCTTTGTGGTGTATTAGTGTCCTCAGTTAAATACCTTGTCTTTGTGGTGTATTCAATTTTATATGCAACCCCAATTCCAATGAAGTTGGGACGTTGTGTAATTTTGGAAAACCATGTGACGGAACCAATTCCAATTGGACACTCACATTGCACACGTCATCACACAGCTTCTATGAGAAGTACAAAGATGGTGGACGGTGGCTCGAAAGTCCGTGGAGTTAACTTTTTAGCAAAAAAGTAAGTTTCTATCTCATATCATTAAAAGGTTATTTATAATTTAGTAAAGCTTGGTCTCAGCCATCGCATATGACGGCATCAGCACCAGAGGTTTAAACTCTTAGTTCTTCGTCAAATGTATTTATAAAGAGAAACTGCATGGATGACATAAGTATTTTTTTTTATTTTCTAATAACAAGTTTATTCAATGAGGAGAAAAAAATGCTAAATTATTGTTGTATCGTAAATTAATTTTTGTTCAGCCTTTGTGACCCATCTTCATGACGTTAGATGCAAAAATGTTGAAATTGGCCCTATCCTGCAATGATAAAGAATCCTTAAAAAAATTCCTGGATCCAAATCATGTTCCGGATCATTTCCAAAATTTAATGACTTCTAAGTTAGGCCAAGATGCACCCCTGGTAAAAATTTCATTGAAACTCGTAGATTTTTTGAGTAATCCTGCTCACAAACCAATCAACCAACCAACCAACAAACAAACGGACGCAACCAAAAACATAACCTCCTTGGCAGAGGTAATAAACCATATTGAGAGCCAACAAATACCTTATTTGCTTGTCTACAAATTTTAAAATTCTGGGACTTGGTTGATTATTTTACAGTACAGATTAGGTATAAAGTCAAAAATAAGCTTTTGCCTCTACATGTCCAGGATCTATTTAAAAGGAGGGTTTCCAGCTACAGTTTGAGAGGAACATTATTTGAGAAATTGAAGATCCGTACTACTCTTAAAAGTCATTGTGTTTCTGTCAGGGGTGTTAATATTTGGAATAATTGTCCTGATAAATACCCTCTGGGGTCCGGGGGCATTTTTTGGACAGTTCACTCACCTGGCATAAATGTTTTATTATTACTGTTAAAAGTTCATCCTGCATCCCACAATCAAGTGGTATGTCTCTTTTTTCAGGACAACCTGTACTTTCAGAATATGCTATAGTGGTGTTTTATCAGTGTAATAAAGGTTTACAATCAGAAATAAGAAAGGAAAAAAAAATAAAGTGCAAAATTTTACACACACATTTATTCAAAACACACAGCAAACTATAATAAACAACTATTTGGCACTTTATAAATGTAGTCTGAGATCTTGTACAAAAGAATGTACAAAATAAAGGTTTTCATAATAAACACAAATGCACATTTTGAACAATATATACAAAGTGGTCTATGCATTTTGCTTGTCTTGGTGCCACATCTCAAAGCAATTTCTGTCTGCTATTACACAAACACAACACAAACTTTTTACTTCCATGGAGTTTGACTCCCTCTTGGAATGTGTTCCTGCACTGTAAACAACCCATCTTCACAATTTGAGGCCCTGTTAACATGCCCCCCATTCATATGTGCAACGCTGCGCTTTTAGGCATGGAGCCAGCAGCCAGAGGGCTATTCAAACAGCATTCACATGCCAAAGAGTAACACATCACTGCTCCTAACAATCTTTGGCCTACCATAGTAGAGAAGCTTGAATCTTCGACTGGACTGGTTTGCTTGATATGAGGATGTTTCGCTTCAAATCGCAGAAGCTTCCTCAGCTAAAATTCTTGCTCTGGTAGTCTGACTTCTGTCTTGACCCTTGTAGACAATAACAAACAGAAGCCTCTTCTCTACAAGACTCATGACAGAAGTCAAACTACCAGAGCAAGAATTTTAGCTCAGGAAGCTTCTGCCCAACCATATGTCCCTCCTGACAGCCAAAGTGCACCAAGATCAAGTTTGTTGTTATGAAGAATGTGCATTGTAAAGCAACATGTTTTGTGGTGTGGGAACAATTTTGCATGCATTACGTGTAGCCAGCAAAAGTAGCACAAATTATTTCTCTTATGTTACAGTCACATGTCAGCTGTAAGCAGCAGATGATAAACTGCATGTTCAGTTGCATTCAGTGAGATGTTGAAGGAAAATGTATGCGACCAATCAGCACTGTGTAATGTGATGGCATTGGTGTCAGAAGTAAAAAAAAAATTCAACCTGTCCATCAGCATATACATTTAGTCATGTCCCTTGTGATGCAAAGCAAGGCAGGGGTGTTGCTCTTATTTATGTTGCTCTTACTTATTTATCTATGCTTAGCTTATTAGCTGTTGGGGGTCACAAATATAACTTGTATGAGCATCTGTCAGCCATATTACTTTGTCACTGTATATAGGCCTCCTGGCCTATATTCTGAATTCTTAGATGAATTTGGTGTGTTCATCTCTAACTTGTCAGCTAGTGCAGATAACATTCTGATCATTGGTGACTTTAACATTCATATAAATAAGCCTTCTGATCCCCCTGCAAATCATTTATGGAAATTGTGGATGCATTAGGATTTTGACAATGCATTCGGGACTTGACGCACAATAGTGGAAATACCCTGGTTTTGGTTCTCGCACATGGAATTGCTGTCACGAATATTGACATAATTCCTCTTACATCAGTGGTCTCTGATCACTCACTTATTAAGTTTACAGTTTCGCTGCCGTGTTTAGTGGAACAACAACCTTATATATCACTACGATGATGCATCAACTCCTCAACTAAGACTGAACTCAAAGCTGGACTGCCTGATGTCTTAGATTCACATTTGGCAAATACACAACTGGTAGACAGTCTTGTGGATAGTTTAAACCCAGTGCTTAAAACTATACTCGACATGATTGTGCCACCTGTGTTTAAACCGCGCTCCCCCAAAACACAGTCACCTTGGTTCTAGCCTTATGCTTAAGGTCTAGAACGGAAATTGCGTAGTTCAAAATTAGAAGTATTCCACCTTGCGTGGCGTGATGCTATCTTATTCTATAGCCATGCATTACTGGCTACAAAGCGGACCTATTACTCTGATTTGATCAACAAAAACAAGCATACTCAAAGTTCTTGTTTGCCACGGTGGCATCACTTATTCATGGACTGTAGTTCGCTCTCCTTTTACAGCACAAGATTTCCTGGACTACTTTGAGAAGAAAATACAAGACATTAGGTTAAACATATCCCAGCATGCCTCAACCCAGCCACTACTGATTAATATCACTTTGAGCAGATGGAATCAGTTAATCAGTGAAATGACTTGCTGATTTATAGATAAAGATAAACTTTATTTATCCTGAAGGAAATTATTTTGCCAGAGTACAGAAACAGTAAACACTAAACAATGATTAGTTAAATACACAATTACAGAAAGTGCAAATTTACAGACGCATGTGAATGGGACGTTCACTTCCTCTTTTTTCCTCTCTGGCTGGAGGAATTATAAGGGGAAAAAGACGACTTTCCCTTTATCACTGGTGGAAAATGCACAACCTAAACCAATCAAAAATAATCACCAACATTGTGAAGCGGCACTTCTTCCAGCACACATTCTCATTCTCTTTTCTCCTCTTGGTGCGGAGTGGAAAAAAAAACATTAATCACCATTCATCACAGAATCTTACTGGATTGAATAGAAGGAAAAAGACATATTTTATCTGTATTATTCTCCCAATGATTTCACTACAAACTCTACATCCTTTGTCCACAGCCTTTGAACTGGCGATTTGTGCAGTTTTTAGCTGTGCATGCTGGCACTTTGCAGCAAAATCACCAGGTAGTGGTAATATGGCGGCAGCACCGCTTCAAAAATACTACCCAATGCTAATTAGCAATTCTTGAGTAAGCAAACAAAAATACACTTACTGCTTGTTTCACTGCTTGCTGTATTTTCTGCTGTTCCCCTCTCCTTACTGGCACTGGATGCGTTGTTTCTGGCACATCCCTGTACACCATTTCAGCCATAATTTCACATATTTAAAATTTTAACAGGCAGCTGTTGCATGGTGTGGCATGCTCTGTTAATGAAGTCATAAAACCGAGACGGAGAGCAGTGGTGCATGCACAGGGTGCAGCGCCAATGGTGGTGGTCCTTGGGGAATAGTCTTCACTTTAGAAAAGTTCACAAAAAGACTTAACTAGCTCATGTAATAAAGGCAAAGCAATGTTTTTCTCTATCAAAAAATACTGAAGTTGATTGATTGAAATACTGTAAAAATTTAAGATTCAATTGGGCAATATTATTTTAATAATTTTCTTTAGAGGATGATGATTTCATTAAAAAAGTGATGTTTACTCAACAAAAGATATTTATTCTCCTGACTTATTTGACACATGCATTAAATTGCAATTATAAATATACTGAGAGATATTTAATGACAATATCATAAAACATTTTAATTCAATGAAACGAGATACTTATGCTATGTACAATGTAGAAATATTTATTACAGGACCTCTAATTATAAATAATGTAGCAAAATATTTATTCAAGCCTCCACACGGGGGTCTCCAAGCTTATCTTAAGATCGCCAGATGACTTAGGAATTTTTCAACTGAGAGGGAAAACACAGTCTTTGTCTGTAGTTCAAAACTCAGGTTTTTGTTGAGACAGCATTAATGTATTTATTTAATTAGGCCAAGTCGAGGCCATGCACTACAATAAGCAACAAATTAGTTCCAGTTCACAGCATTTCTGTATGTCAAATGTTCATTATAGTACCTGTCATTATGCTTAAGCAACAAATTATGAACAGTTCATATTATTTCTACATATATCAAGATCTGTAATTAGTGTCACAACAATATCCCATTTATGCCTAATTCACTTTTTAAGAAGCTGATCTATTAAATAGTCAGATTTCAGGTGGAATCCTGGGATATTTCAACAGTGAGAAGACGTATGAGACACATGAATAGATTACTAACAGGGCTTTATATTTGACTGTAAGATAAAAATTTTACTAACTTGAATATAGGTCGAGGGGATAGTTTCATTAATATTACGTCGCCTTTTAATTAGTGCATGAACAGCTCATTATTAACCTGATAATTTTGCTACTTTGTTTCCAAACACTGGCAATGGCTTGTCATAGAATGGGGCCTACGTGGCACAACTAGTGACTTTAGAAATGTTTTTCATACCATTTTCTGTCCACAGTGTAATTTCTTTCAGCTCTTTAAGCAGTTATGTTGCTTCAAAAACATTGTCTTCTTACCAACGTGAACGGCGTCGGCAGCAACTTTGTATGCATGGACATGTGAACAGGAAGTGTTAGCTAGCTCACTGCACATGCACACTGAGAAACTTGAAACTGGCTAATTTTTTCTGATACTTTTTGAAGTACCGAAGCTGTAGAGTTACGGCGGTAATGCGGCTCGCTCACTGTATTCCTATGCCAGCCTTTTGCTGGTGTCTGGCGTGAATACGTAACGCTGTTTCTACATGTTTCTGGCAATAAAATTCTCCCATCATGCACCTCGGTCTCTCCCATCATGCTTCTTGTGTACTTTCTGTGTATTTCCTGTTTGAACTTCCCATTTGTGTTGACAAAAGTGTACTTCTGGTTTGCGATCATGGCCTAAACCTTGCTGGATGGAATACAAGAACATGCTAGCACTCATCTGTCATCATACTCGCTAAGCTCGGCAGCTCTGCTGCCTCACGTTGCTTAGTATCAGTAATTGTATGGATTATTCATGCATTATGCATTACACAATTGGTAAACCATTTGTTCAGACCCTTCCTAATCATGAATACATGTGTAACTCATGGTATAATAATACATACATACCTGCACTTACAAATAGTGTGTCCATGGTTGATTAAGTATGAAAACAATGAGCAAACACATAATGCAGGAGACGACTATTCATTAGAAGTAAAGAATTAATTAAATGTATTAATTACTTGTTAAGTATGAGTCATTCTTAATTAATTATTTGTAACTATTTCATTATGTATTTATCCATGCTTAATTAAGGCTAAATAAGGTGGAGTTAATATAAAGTGCTACCTAATAGTCATTATGTCAACTTGCCATAAAGACACAAATACATGTATATTTTTCTCATGTCAAGTTGTCATAATAAGGACATCCCAAACAAATTTAATGTCAAGTTGTAATGACAAAGACATTTTCTGGTAATGTCACTTTGATTAAGGTCAAGTTGTACCTTCAAGTAAAGTGTTACCATGAGTAACACTTTACTTGAAGGTACCATCATAATAATGACATGGCACTGTCATAACTGTTACATGACACAGTCATGAATGTGTCATAAACGTTATGTTAATGTCATGAATGTTTATGACTGCTGTCATAAACTTAACATTAATCAAAGTGACATTACCAGCACATGTCTTTGTCATTGACAACTTGACGTTAAATTTGAAATCCTTATTATGACAACTTAAGTCAGGAGAATAAATATCTCTTGTTGTGTAAACATCACTGTTTTTAATGAAATCATCAACCCCATAAGATAATTGTTAAAATAATATTGCCCAACTGAATCTTCAGTTTTTTACATTATTTCAGTCAATCAACTGCAATATGTTTCAAGAGAGAAAAATGTTGCTCGGTCAAAGGCTTTACGTTTATTATTTTAGCTCGCTAAGTCTTTTTGTGAACTTTTATCAAGAGAAGGCGATTTCCCAAGGACAACCCCTGGTGCATGCACTCCTCGGATGTTCTTCGTTTCGCTTTTATGTCATCAACAGAGGACGTTACACCGTAAAATTTTAAATATGCTAAAGTATAGCCAAAATGGTGTACAGGAACGTTTCAGGAACAGCGCTTCCAGTGCCAGTGAGGAGTGGGAAATGGCGGAAAATACAGCAAGCAGTGAAACAAGCGGTAAGTGTATTTTGGTTTGCTTACTCAAGAGTTGCTAACAAGCTAATTAACAGTGGGTTGTATTTTTGAAGTGGCACGGCCGCCATATTACCACTCCCTTCAACCACTCCCTGGTGATTTTGTTGCAAAGTGCTGCATATGCAGCTTTAAACTGCATAACTCGCAGTTCAAAGGCTGTGGACGAAGGATGATGAGTTTGTAGTGAAATCTTTTGGAGAATAATACAGATAAAACGTGGCTTTTCCTGTTATTCAATTCAATAAGATTCTGTGATTAATGGTAAATGCTTTTCCAATTAATTGAGTCATGAATGTTTCGTATTTTGAGGAAGGAATGTTTAAGCAGCATAATGTTATGAGTGTACCAAATTAACAATCTAAGATGCATACAGAAGCAAACCAAGATATCTTGACTATTTCATTCCACTATTGTCCATGATATGGTACAATAGTGTTCAGAATAATAGTAGTGCTATGTGACTAAAAAGATTAATCCAGGTTTTGAGTATATTTCTTATTGTTATATGGGAAACAAGGTACCAATAGATTCAGTAGATTCTCACAAATCCAACAAGACCAAGCATTCATGATATGCACACTCTTAAGGCTATGAAATTGGGCTATTAGTAACAAAAAGTAGAAAAAGGGGTGTTCACAATAATAGTAGTGTAGCATTCAGTCAGTGAGTTTGTCAATTTTGTGGAACAAACAGGTGTGAATCAGGTGTCCCCTATTTAAGGATGAAGCCAGTACCTGTTGAACATGCTTTCCTCTTTGAAAGGCTGAGGAAAATGAGATGTTCAAGACATTGTTCAGAAGAACAACATAGTTTGATTAAAAAGTTGATTGGAGAGGGGACAACTTATACGCAGGTGCAAAAAGTTATAGGCTGTTCATCTACAATGATCTCCAATGTTTCTGATTCTGATTTCTTCAGCTGCCGCAGGAAGTACATTCTCTGCTGGGCCTTCTTGACAACAGAAGTAATGGTGGACTCCCACTTGAGGTCCTGGCTTAGAGTGATTCCCAGGAAAAAGAAGGTGTCCACTATCGTGATGGGGGTGTCTGCAAGGGTAATGAAGGGGAGAGGGGCTGTGTTCTTTCTAAAGTCCACAATAATCTCCACTGTCTTCTCGGTGTTCACCACCAAGTTATTATAGCTGCACCAGGACACCAGTCGTTGGACCTCCAGCCTATAGGCGGACTCATCCCCATCTGAGATGAGTCCGATAAGGGTGGTGTCATCTGCAAACTTGATAAGCTTGACAGACTGGTGATCAGAGGTGCAGCAGTCTGTGTATAGGGAGACAAGCAGAGGAGAGAGGACACAGCCCTGAGGAATACCAATACTGTTGGTCCGGGAGTCCAAGACATTCCTCCCCAGCCTCACTTGCTGCTTCCTATCCTTCAGGAAGTTGGCAATCCACCTGCAGGTGGAATCAGGCATGTTCATCTGGGAAAGCTTATCCTGGAGAAGATCTGGGAGGATGATATTGAAGACAGAACTGAAGTCCACAAACAGGATCCTAGCGTAGGTTCCCGGGGAGTCTGGATGCTGCAGAACGAAGTGCAAAGCCAGATTGATGGTGTCATCCACAGACCTATTGGCTCTGTAAGCAAACTGCATGAGGACCAGGAGGGAGGGCGTGAGAGATTTGAGGTGGGACAGAAGCAGACGCTCAAATGACCGGTCTGTAGTCCACATACAGATCAGTGACTACAACCCTTGTGTCTCTCGTGAGGCTCAACACAGAGCGCACTAATCGACAAATGTATTTTTCAGAGTTATGAAAAAAATATACATGATTGATTTCCTCTGTTTTTTTTATCCTGTCTGTTATACCTTTTGATTCAAGACTACTTTTCACTTTAAGTATTTTTGCATTGTTTAAAATAATAATAATAATAATAATAATAATAATAATGGATTCGATTTACATTGCTCTCTTTATAATGTCTCAATGTTTTCTCAAAGCACTTACATTTTTGTTTCTCATGGTGTTTACAGAATGGGGGATATTCAAGTTGCAATAGAGCAGCGCCTACGCGAGATGCGGTTTAGTTCAACAAAAAGAACTGTCAAGAAACTTTCTCATCACTGTTTGGAGTTGTGTGAAGGTAGGAATAGCTTTTTGAATGCTTGAATAACACAAAGGAATCAAATAATACTGAAAACATGTTCATTGTGCCCAGAATGTTGTTATTTTGGTTGTTGAACTTTCATAGCCATGAATGCAAAGCCCCAGTCACCCGGCAATAATGAAGAACACCGAAGCCAAAACAAAACAAGAAATCTGGACTTACGTTTTGGAGACATCGTTTAATCGGCTTCCAGCTTCGATCAGTTAGCTTCTCTGTGAGGTGTCATAACAACCGGGAGTGACTATTGATCCGGCGGCCCACCACTCACAGTTGAAGTTTGCTATTTGCCCAGGTGTTGTCTCTCTCTGGCCGGTGTGAGGGGTTTAGCACTCACCTCACACCGGGACCACACTGACGAACAGTCTCTGAAAGAAGCTCCTGTCAGCAGAAGTCCGTCACTCTTATGTTCTTTGCTAAGATTCGCAGACTGTTTTGCTTTTTAATTTTTGCTTTTTTGGAGAACACACAGCACTTCACAAACACGGAAACTGGCCCATAACAACCAATCGGTTATCCGCGAGGCGTCAGAACAAGCTGTTGTTTCTAATGATGCCAAACACGTGAGCGAGAGGCTCACTAACTGGACGTTTTGCCAGTGCTACTTGAAAATTGTCCATTCAGTGTAATTTTCTAGTATTGCTTTATTTTAATAAATGGACTTATCTGATTATCTGCCCCAGGTGTTTCAATGGCCCCAGCTGCAATGTTGGATGAAAAAAGATCTGTTAAAAAAAATGCTGGAGATGAAGGTAGACTGGCAAAATGACAAAATCGATGAGCTGACTCATAAACAAGACTTTCTGAAGGAGCAGTTGGCATCAGGTAAATATTTTTCAGTATATTAAAATGTACTGCATGTGTTGTCCCTGTGTGTATTTCTCTGTTTGCTGTAAAAAACAGATGTAGAGACTCTGCCTTGGTCAGGAGCAGAGAAAGGAACAGACCTTAAATGAGCATGTTTTTGATTGTGGGAGGAAAGTGGAGTGTTGGGAGGAAACCCACATGGGAGAACATGCAAACTCCATACAGAAAGGCCGGGAAGCAATCTCACAACCTTCTTGCTGTGAGGCAGGTGCCACCCATATTTATGGTTCCCAGCATCACCTCTATGTGTCAGAGATGGCACAATAGCTGTTGAAATGTACGTATACCAGCCAGAATTTTTGTGTGACACACTGCACATTTCCACGGTCATTTCACTTTTGTAAGCCACCACGCTGCCCTGCTTGATTACATTTTGATGATTAAACTATGGTAATTATGATATCTTTTTTAATCATCCAATGCTATTAATTCATCAAGCTGAAATGAACTCAAAGCAGTTCTACCTGGGGAGAGGATATTTTATGAGACACTTGTTTTAGTATTTATTTTTCCTTGGAAACTGTTGTTCATAATTTGGGAAGTTAGCAGGATAACCAGACAAGTCTGAAGTACTTTTAGTATTCTGTGGCTGTCATGAGAGAAACTCCATCATGCATGGGATAACACTTTCCTTAATAGAAGACAAGACATTTCAGTTGCAGTTTGCCAGAAGGCACATGGGAAACTTCTAGCCTAGATTTGATCACTTTTCTTGTATGAAAAAATGGATGGCTGCTTTCAAGTAATGGAATGACCCACGACAGGGCCATAGTGTGATGATGCAGCAACATGTGACACCAGTATATGAATCTAGACCTGACCTGACCAAGGAATCAACATGGATTAGTGACCATCTACAAAGAAAGGTGTAGAGGTTGGATGTGATACAGCAAGAGCAGTGGCCCGGGTTCGAGGCCTTGACATGATAATTTCCAGCTGCAGAAATGGTTTCTGAATCAAATCCTGGCAGTCAAGTAAAAAAAAAAAAAATAAATAAATAACTGACCCATGTGTAATTCAATACATCTTGGTGAAGGCCAGTTTATATTAATTGAATGCAAATAAATAATTAAATAAATTAATGGCAAAAGTACAACAAATCAAAGATATATATATATATATATATATATATATATATATATATATATTTTTTTTTTTTTTTTTTTTTTCAGTACAAGTTCTTCATGTAACACAGCCAGAAACTATGCCAGAAGTCAGATAAAATGTGCCACTAATTATTCAAATAAAATCTGGAAGGCTATGGAGGAACATGACCCAGGGTGCGAGGTAATGAAGACAGCCGCTGTGGAAGCACACAAGTCTGTGGATTTGTCATCAGAAATAACCCAGGATATGGATTTCACTTCTACTGACTCATGTCCTGAAGACTATTTTCCCTCAGATTTTTACTTAACACTCCATAAAGGCTGTATGTCTACATGCCACCTTTATTCTTTATTTTTATTCTTTTATTCTCAACTTTATTCTAACTTTATTCTAACTCTCCTGCCTTTTCTTTCTCCATTTTGCTCTCTGATGTATGAGGACATGATGTTTCTTTGGCATGACTCTGCAGTGCTTCATCAGTACACTGTTCATAAAATTAGGAGGTTCAGGTGCAGGTCAGTGAAAACAACAGACGCTTCAGCATATCGCTATTTAACTGAGGTGTACTGCTGGTTTCATACAAATACAGCTGGTTAAAATGCAAAACATTTTGAAAACATTGTGTCTGTCTGTGTGTCATGTCTGTAATAGTGTTTTTGACTATGTACGAGGTCTGTTAGAAAAGTATCGGACCTTTTTATTTTTTTTTTCAAAAACCTGATGGATTTGAATCACGTGTGCTTGCATGAGCCAACCTTGAACCTTCGTGCGCATGCGTGATTTTTTTCACGCCTGTCGGTTGCATCATTTGCTTGTAAGCAGCCTTTGTGTGAGGATGGGTGGAGTCTCTCATCGTTTTTTCTTTGCAAGGAAATGGCGGAACGACTGGAGCAGCGCAACTGTATCAAATTTTGCCACAAACTGGGCAATAGCCAGGTGGAAACCATTCGGATTATTCAGATGGCTTTCGGTGATGATCTTCTGGGCATCATACAGATTAAGGAGCGGTACAACCGGTTTAAAGACGGCCGCACAACGGTGGAGGGCGCGCCGCGCTCCGATCGGCATTAACACGCTGAAACAACCAGATCATTTCCAAAGTGAACACTGTGGTGATGTGGGACCATCATGTGATTATCCGAGAAATTGCGGAAGAGGTGGACATCAGCACTTTTTCGGCACATTCCACTGTGAAAGAAGATTTTGCCATGAAAAGAGTGGCGGCGAAATTCATCGGCACAAAGCTGATGGCGCAGCAACAGCGCCTCCGTGTTGAAGTCTCACAGGACATGTTGTGACATGCCCAGCTCGTCAACCATTCGGAAGATTCAGACGGCTTTCGGTGGCTTTTCAGTCGTGTGACTATCCAAGAAATTGTGGACAAGCTGGACATGTCAGGGCATGTTACAACATGTGAGGCTTCATCAAACTTTTGTTTGGTGCCGTTCCAATGAGATTTATAAAGATGACTGCCTGAAGAGAACATGTAAATTTCCACAGTCATTGATGATATGGGGCTGCATATCAGGTAAAGGCACTGGGGAGATGGCTGTCATTACATTATCAATAAATGCACAAGTTTACATTGATATTTTGGACACTTTTCTTATCCCATCAATTGAAAGGATGTTTGGGGATGCTGAAATCATTTTTCAAGATGATAATACATCTTGCCATAGAGCAAAAACTGTGAAAACATTCCTTGCAAAAAGACACATAGGGTCAATGTCATGGCCTGCAAATAGTCCGGATCTTAATCCAATTGAAAATCTTTGGTGGAAGTTGAAGAAAATGGTCCATGACAAGGCTCCAACCTGCAAAGCTGATCTGGCAACAGCAATCAGTGAAAGTTGGAGCCAGATTGATGAAGAGTACTGTTTGTCACTCATTAAGTCCATGCCTCAGAGACCGCAAGCTGTTATAAAAGCCAGAGGTGGTGCAACAAAATACTAGTGATGTGTTGGAGCGTTCTTTTGTTTTTCATGATTCCATAATTTTTTCCTCAGAACTGAGTGATTCCATATTTTTTTTCCCCTCTGCATGGTCTAAAAAAGTAACCGTTACTGACTGCCACAATTTTTTTTTTCCTGATTTCTTATAGTGTTTCTTAAAGCCAGAAAGTTGCCATTTCAAATGTCTTTAGTTTTGTGTCATGTCTGTGATCTGCTTTTTTCTACAAAATTAAACAACTGAATGAACATCCTCCGAGGCCGGTGATTCCATAATTTTTGCCAGGGGTTGTATTTGTAATGGAAAAAGTCACGCCAGGAACCAAACCGAGTAGAGCTGAGTCGCGTGCTACATTTGTGTCATGGAAAAGGGGCTTATGATTCAGTTTAGACTGGACCAGAATTTATACAGGCGCCTGCTCCTTGCACCTGCCTGCCCCACGCACAAGAAGCTGGTGAGAATTTATACTCGCACCCGTTCCTCCCAAAAATGATAAATTTGATGAAAATGTTTGCTTTTATACAGTCGTTTAAATTTTCAGGGTCGAAAAATCAACCACTAGTTAAGCCGAAACACGAGTTAAGGCATACATGAATTAACATGGTTCATGTGTACTTTCATGGTTTGCGCACCCTTCTCACAGTTCTCTCATGAATCTCGCACATTAGAAGTCCCTGCGAGTGCATTCTCGGCGTTGCATGACACCAACGATGGCGGAGAAGTCGTGGTGGAGAGGTTTGTGTGCTGCTATGAACCAGAGAGCTGTGTTGTCTGGAGCCTTTGTGCTCCTGGTAGGGTCTCCCATGGCAAATTGGTCTCAGGCGAGGGACCAGACTAAGAATCGTTCACAAGTCACCATGAAAAAATGAGGCAGAGGAAATGTGACCCAGCCTGGAGGAAGCCCGGAGCCCCTGTCTGGAGCAACGCCTAGATGGAAGGCCCATCAGCGAGTGCCCTGGTGGCTGGGCTTGCCTCAGAGCCCAGTTGGGCATAGCATGAAAAGGCAATGTGGACCTTCCGTCTCTACCCTGTGGGCTCACCTGAACTAAACCTGAATGTGCATTTGATGTTGGACTGTCCATAATGAACACCATGTTCAAACATAAGGATGCTCACATGAGTACATGGTACCATAGCACCCGAGGCCAAAGAAAGATGATCGATTTTGTGATTGTATCATCTGATCTGAGGCTGCATGTTCTGGACACTCGGGTGAAGAGAGCAGCAGAGCTGTCAACTAATCACAATCTGGTGGTGAGTTGGATCAGAGGGTGGGGGCTGGACTTTGGACAGACCTGGTAAGCCCAAACTGATAGTTTTGGTGAACTGGGAACATCTGAAGGAGCCCACTGTCCAACAGATCTTCAACTCACATCTCCGGAGCTTTTCTAGCAACCCTCTGGAGGTTGGGGGCATTGAACCAGAATGGGCAATATTCAAAGCTTCCATTGTTGAAGCTGCAGTGGGGAGCTGTTGCCTGAAGGTCTCACATGTCTCAAGGGGCGGCAACCCTCGAACACCATGGACCGACTGAAGGAGTCCTTCCAGGATATGTTATCTCAGAGTACTCCAGTGGCAGTTGCAAGGTACTGACAGGCCCGAAGGGCGGCAGCCTCTGCTGTGGGGGAAGCAAAGCAACGGGTGATAAATGAATCATGTGTTCCCCATTAGTCATCAGCTTTCAATCAATAGCAACTGTGCCCAGTCCTTTAAATATCAATGTTCTCACATTCTGCAGCCCTCTCACAGTTTGCAGATCACTGAAAAGACATCCCTTCCTCCAACTCACCCTGTATTACCACCATGTAATTTTGAAGTTTGCAAGTGGGTGGCATTAGCTAGGTAAGCAGGGCTGATACCAGCATCATACTGATGTCAGGCTGATGCTGGAATGTTTGTTGTGAGGTAGCTTCCATCTGCAACAGCAAAGCCAAGAAGCAGACATTAAGGATAATGTGGGTCGAACATGATAATGAACTGACAGAATTAATATGACCTACGAAAAGAGTAGAAATAGCAGTGGGGTGAAGTCCACACTGTTGAAGTTGTGTAAAGCCAGAAAAAAAAAAAAAAAAAAAAAAATCCTGTACCAGTGAGACACAACAAAGAATGGGCTGACATCTGCAAATGACCATTAGAACTGGAATGTAGAGATCCTGAGCAAGGTTATCTTCTCTGGACAGTTTCACAATCAAACTGAATGTGAAAAAAGTATGACGCAACATGTTCTTTGTTGAAAAGATGCCAGATATTTATCCCTAATGAGGGGCCAAGGATAGAAGGTGTGGTACTCAGTGGAAGATGTGTATAGTAGCAGATGGCTAACTATACCTTGACAAATAGCTGTTACTAAATAGATACGCCATTGTTTGTTTGTTTGTTTTTTCTTTCTTTTTTGGGGGATGGTGGAGGTGAGATCTATCAGTATGTCATGTAAATACAAATACAGTGCATTAGTTTTACATTGTTGAAACAAATAAAATCATCCACCTGTAAGCAACTCACCTGCATTTAACTGATGTTCCAGCAGTTGTAGTTTTGTTATTGTCATTTGCATCTGCAGCTTCATGTAGTCAATTTCAAAATTAAGTCTTGCAAATTGATTCAAGTGCTCCTTGTCAATCTGCCTTACAAAAATTACATTGAATTTCACAATGTAAGGCCTAATAATTATTTTTGTAAGTCATGTTGTGGGGTATGGATGGACAGATCCTCTTCCTTGTTGAAATTTTGTGCAGTTATCTGTTTGAGAAAAAGAAGTTGCAAGTTACATTTTCATCCTCATGTTTTTGATGTTGTTTTTAACACTGTTGCCACAGCTACTTTTAAAAACTACATTGTTACTTTTAAAAGTACAGAGTTACTTTTAAAAAGTACACTGTTTACTTTACAGTAATGTAAAGTAAACAATGTATGTCCGGACATTTTAAGGTGAACTTTAATACTATTTTTTGACAAAAAACTTTTTGTAAAACATGAAATAATGTCAGTTTTTCTTTACATCAAATACTTGTTTTAACAGTAACGTAAACAATGGATGTCCAGACATTTTAAGTTGTACTTAGGTACTCTTTTCTGAAAAAAATAAAAAAATAAGTTTTTCTAAAACATGAAATAAAGTCAGTCTTTCTTTACTTCAATGAATATAAATACTTGTTTTATTAAAAATTAATAAATAAATAAAGACAGTCTTTCTTGACCTCATATTTAATACCCCCATCACACATAGCCGGAATCACGCAGAATGGCATCGGAATTATGAATCGGCGCACATCCGAAAAGTGTCGGATTTCAGTTCTAAAATGTTCTGACAGCCATCTGCGGAAGTCGTCACAGTTGATTAAAATTGGCCGGCAGTTTCACTTCACATTTTTGAGTATGTTTGAAATTTTGCAGATGCGGTACATATATTTACCCAAACATGGCTGCAGAAGACAACATAATCAATTCAGTTTCAATTTATTTCATTTATATAGCACATTTATAATCACAACAAAGCTGCCTCAAGGCGCTTCACACAACTAAGGTCTAACCTTACCAACCCCTAGAGCAAGCACACAGGGCAACAGTGGGAAAGAAAAACTCCCACTGATGATTTGAGGAAGAAACCTCAAGCAGACCGGACTTAAAGGGGTGACCCTCTGCTTGGGCCAGGCTACCGACACACTTGACAGTTGTATTATACAGGAAATTTTGGGAGTCCATGCTGGTGTCCAGGACGGGATGCCTGCAGAAGAAGACACCCACTCACACTTCTGGATGGAGCTGCACCTCAAACAGAGAGAAAGAGACAAAAAACAACAACCATGCAACAGAAAGTCTACAAATAAGGTATAGTTTTTCCACATCAAGCAACAGGAAAAAAACAGAAGAAATACTAAAGTCATCTGCCAGCCACTAAGATTCACTAACAGACCCAGACTTTAGATAAAGTTGAGGCTATGACCTGCTCTGTTTACTAATAAAATGAATTTAAAAGGGTAGAAAGCATAGTAACATACTATGCCAGTGTGCTAGCCATACGAAAGGGAAAATACATGCATCTTAAGTCTGGACTTGAAAGGCTCTACAGAATCTGACTGTTTTATTGACGCCGGGAGATCATTCCACAGAACAGGGGCACAATAAGAGAAAGGTCTGTGACCCACAAACTTTTTATTCACCGTAGGGACACAAAGTAGTCCTGCGACCTGAGAACGCAGAATCCGGACCAGTACGTAGGGTTTAACCCTCTTAGAGTCGAATGACATGCCTCCGTGTCAAAAGTCACATGACCTAATTAAGCAGATGTAGCACGCAATCTGCTGCTCTCTGAGTCTCCCTTTCAAAGCGTGTTAAACGTGCAGTCTTCAACCTTTACACCACTTTTAAAATTTATTAATAGGCTGAGTATAACTTGACTTACGAGTATTTTTTACGACATGCATTTTCATGAATATTATTGTCAGTTTTGCTGCGTGTTTAAGGAGACACACAGCAGAAAGGATCACTTCCATTTCTCCTGCAGCAGCAACAGCTGTGGGAGGAAACATGACTCCTTCTTTTTCAGTGGTGGAAAACACATGAGCTAACCAATCAGAAGACACTAATCCCATGTCAAATCAAATCAAATCAATTTTATTTATATAGCGCCAAATCACAACAAACAGTTGCCCCAAGGCGCTTTATATTGTAAGGCAAAGCCATACAATAATGTGTTTGATCACAGCCCACTGACCCCACGTGATATTGTTTGTGTGTATGCACTTTGCCCATGACGTGCGCAAATGGAGTTTATTTTCTTTCTTGCCCCACTCTGCCTGAAGCAACAAAAATAAAAAAACAAAGCATGAATTTGTCTTTATCACTGGTGGAAAATAAACTACATAAGCCAATAACAGTGATTCTGTGTGTAATTCAGCAAGGAGAGAGAAAAGCAGATTTGAGAAATATTTGGTGGGTTTGGAGTGTATATTATTTTGGTGGAGCATTTAGCGTGAGTGGTTGGTCTGGTGGTGGTGATTTTTTGGGGGTTTGTTTTGTAAAAATGAGGCATCTTATGAATGTTGAGCAAGCGCTTCAGTTATTATTTTTAATTGGAGCAAGACGGAGTCGGAGCATGTCGCAAGAGTCTGTAGGTGGATCCACTGATGTGCGCACAGATCTGCACAGTGGATGGGATTGTATGCTTCTTCTTCCAGCTTCTCCAGGGCTCACGCTCTACAGAGCTCCTGGAATGCAGAGCAGAATACAGACACACACTGCTCCAGCAGTAAGCAGGCTTCAGGACCGGAGAACGCAGGAGTATAGGGAGAGACTCCTCCCCTTAAAGGTCCAAAACACCCTTTTCTGTTGTTTTTTTAATGCTACATTTTTACATATATTTTTGAAATTTACAATTTATATTTGCATTCTAAGTTAGAAAAATGGTTCGTTAAACATATTTCTGATTTGAATTTTAGGTTTTGGGGAGATCTTAGGGTCAATGTTTTAATGCAGTATGTCAGAATGAAAGAAAAACTGTAAAGTCACACAGGTGAGGTTGTGCTGAAAATAATGACACCAAATAAGGCCAGGTAAACAGTTTTTAAGGTAAATTATAAAGGTAAAACCAAAAGTAATCAAAAACGCTCAATAATACCCAAGACTCCACAGGGTTAATTAGGTCAGCTAAGTAGGGAGGTGCTAGTCCATGAATAATTTTATAGGTTAATAGCATAAAATTAAAATGTGATCTCACAGGGACACAAAACCAGTGCAGAGATGCCACAATGGGTGTACTGTGGTCAGACTTTCTGGTTTCTGACAAAAGTCTGGCAGCAGCAAATAATCCCTGTTTGGTGTGCATCACATTCATGTTCTGGCTGTGAAACACAGACAGAGCACAGACAAAATATATGGTTGGCTTGAAGCTCAAAAATCCAGGGTTTGATTCCTCAAGGAAGATTTCATGTTCATGACTTTTGTTAAGCTGCACCTTAGTTTATCTCAAAGTTGAAAAATAGCATATCTACAAGTTGAAAACAGTTGAAACAGTTGAACAGTTGAAACCCAGCCTTAACTGGGGAGGGGGTCTGAGACACTCTTTGTCCCCTGTTTACAATGGAGTACTCAGATCAAAGCAGTTTCAGTCTTTTGTTCATGGTAATGAGTCATTCACGTCATCAGGAGAGGCGTCAGTCCCATCGGTAGGACGGACAGCTACCCTGTCATTAGGAGGGTGCTAATTAAAGCAATTGTTTAATCACTAGCCAATAGCAGTCTGCCTCTCAGTAGAAGGCGTCTGGTTAGGTTTAAAACCCCAGCTTTTGTGGCTTCTATTTGTTCTTCTTGGCAAGGGTCAGACAGAAGTCAGACTACCAGAGCAAGAATTTTAGCTGAGGAAGCTTCTGCGATTTGGGGGCATCCAGGGGGCATCCGGAAAAGATGCCCGAGCCACCTCAACTGACTCCTTTCGACGTGGAGGAGCAGGGGCTCAACTCCGAGCTCCTCCCGAGTGACCGAGCTCCTCACCCTATCTCTAAGGGAGCGTCCAGCCACCCTGCGGAGGAAATTCATCTCGGCCGCTTGTACTCACGATCTCGTTCTTTCGGTCATGAGCCAAATCTCATGACCATAGGTGAGGATCGGAACGTAGATCAATCGGTAAATTGAGAGCTTTGCCCCCCTACTCAGCTCTCTCTTCACCACAACGCTCCGATACAATGACCGCATCACTGCAGATGCTGCACCAATCCGTCTATCGATCTCACGCTCCATCCGTCCCTCACTCATGAACAAGACCCCAAGATACTTAAACTCCTCCACTTGAGGCAAGGACATTCCACCGACCTGAAGAGGGCAAAGCACCTTTTTCCGGTCGAGAACCATGGCCTCGGATTTGGAGGTGTTGATTTTCATCCACACTGCTCCTCCTGAATTCGGTTGAATTCTCCTCTCCAGTACTCTGGAGTAGACCTTACCGGGGAGGCTGAGGAGTGTGAGCCCCCTATAGTTGGAACACACCCTCTGTTCCCCTTCTTAAACAGAGGGACAACCACCCCAGTCTGCCAATCCAGAAGCACTGTCCCCGATTGCCACGCGATGTTGCGGAGGCGTGTCAGCCAAGACAGTCCCACAACATCCAGAGACTTAAGGTACTCAGGATGGATTTCATCCACCCCAGGAGCCTTTCTAACCACCTCGATGACTTCGGTCTGGGTAATGGATGAGTCCGCCTCTGAGTCCCCAGTCTCTGCTTCCTCTTCGGAAGACGTGACAATGGGATTGAGGAGATCTTCGAAGTACTCCTTCCACCACCCGACAACATCCCCAGTCAGGGTCAACAGCTCCCCACCCGCACCGTAAACAGTGCGGGTGGAGAGCTGCTTCCGCCTCCTGAGGCGTCGGAGGGTTTGCTAGAATCTCTTCGAGGCAGACCGATAGTGCTCATCCATGGCCTCTCCGAACTCCTTACTTCCGGTGTCCACCACCGGGTTCAGGGATTGCCGCCGCAACAGGCACCAGAGACCTTGCGACCACAGCTATGAGCGGCCACATTGACAATGGAGGTGGAGAACGTGGTCCACTCGGAATTCCATGTCTCCAACCTCCCCCAAGATCTGGGAGAAGCTCTCCTGGAGGTGGGAGTTGAAGACCTCGCTGACAGAGGGTTCCACCAGTCGTTCCCAGCAGACCCTCATGATACATTTGGGCCTGCCAGGTCTGACCGGCTTCCTCCCCTCCCAGCGGATCCAACTCACCACCAGGTGGTGATCGGTCGACAGCTCTGCCCCTCTCTTCACTCGAGTGTCCGAGACATGTGGCCGAAGGTCAGATGATACGACTACAAAGTCGATCATCGACCTCCGGCTCAGGGTGTCCTGGTGCCACGTGCGCTTATGGACACCCTTGTGCTCGAACATGGTGTTCGTGATGGACAAACTGTGACTAGCACAGAAGTCCAACAACTGAACACCACTCGGGTTCAGATCGGGGAGGCCATGCTTCCCGATCAGCCCCCTCCAGGTCTCACTGTCACCCTCTCCAGGAGTTGGGTACCAGAGCCCAAGCTGTGCGTGGAGGTGTGCCCGACTATCTCTTGTCGGTATCTCTCAACCTCCTGCACAGGCTCCTCTCCCCCCCCCCCCCCCCCAGCGAGGTGACATTCCATGTCCCAAAAGCCAGGGGCTGTGAGCATGGACCAGGCCGTCAGGCCACCCGCCGTCGACCGCCACCCAATACTCTCTGCACCCGACCCCCATGGCCCCCTCTGCAGGTGGTGAACCCACAGGAGGGTTTTTTCAAACTTAATTTACATAAACTCTCGATGGGAGACATCAAAGTTGAAAAACAAAACAAAAAGACAAAAAAACATTACAAGACAGGTCTGCGGTGTTTACACATGCACAGTGTGAGTGGTTGGATGCTTGTAGCTCTTCGGCAGCAGGATACCCTCACGACGGCCGACCAGAATAATCTCAAAGAGGTTTGATTTTCATTCGACCATACGATCGGCGATCAGGAGGTGGTCGTGAGCTGTTAAACGCAGCTTGTTACTCCATGTACACTACACGATGCAGGACGCACAATTAACCTGAAACCCGGTTAAAAAAATTCTCGCACGAATAAAAAATCATCTGAAAAAGGGCCAAAACTCGCACAGTGTAAAGCCAACATTTATGTGTCATGACAGGATGTATGGTTTGGACACAAATGCAAGGCTCACTCAGGTAGCTCTGGTTGGAAGACTTTAGTGAAGAAAATAGCAATGGTCGGTACACGGAAGGCAGTCCAAAAAACACAGCAACAGTACCAAAAACATCAGGCTTAGACAAGGTCGGAATAAACAGGCTGGAGGTCAAGAACACAATGAGGCTGGCAGAACAAGGAACACAGAATCGAAGTCTGGAGAGAAGGCACAGGGCGCATCAATCTGGTGAGGAAACAGAGCAAAATGAGCAGTATATATACATCCAGGTGATTAGCAGCAGATAGACAGGAGGTGCGCAGGGAAGAGCCCAGAACGGGGGCGTGGTCCAGAAAGCAGAGACACACCCACCATTAAGAGAGACACAGAAAAAGATCACACAAAGGAAAAGACAAACAGAAGAGCAACCAAACAGATAAAAACAAAACAAAGCAAAACAGAGCAACCTCACATCCTGACATGTCAAGACAATACTGAGTGCACGTTTTACAACATCATAAAACGTGCGCACGGCACTAATAAAATGTGTGCACATTCTCTCCACATGCAAAACATTTTGTGATGACACTTCCAGGGCTCCGTAAAAATGCCTGTCTGTTTTTACAAATAAAAATGGAATATTTTACAAAAGCACACTTATCTGTAAACACCAACACACAACACACATCACTAATGTGTTGGTTTACATAATGAATGACTGAACTAATCAGTGTTTAGCAGAGGCACTTTTAACTTTTTAATTTTTTGGTTATCTGTGCCCACCACTGATGGTCGGCTTCACTTTACTCCTCCAAAATGTAACAGAAGATATATCATTAGACTACCTGCTAAAAATAATTTTCAGAAAATACATGGTATAACTTTGTCCTCTATCCCCACTCCACCCCTGCAGATGCAGACCTTGCAGTACTTCACAATAGTTTGTATAATGTTCTTAATCCATTTTAATAATCAATCTGATGATCTGTGGAAAACATTAACTACAATACACTTGATGTATCATAGAAAAACACGGTTTCATCAACGGCACATCATAAATTCATGAGAACCCCTCCAGGGTGGGGACATTGATATTCCTGATCAGGGACACATTTCCTACAAAGGCATGCCAGTTTTAGGTTGCACCCACCTGTGTTGCATGGAAATAAAAAAAAAAATAAGGATATATTGTTCCATGTTCCACAGCCTTTTGGGGAATGAGGTCTTGCCTCACAAGTGAGGGGACAATGGAGCCTGAGATTGGCCGGAGAATTGGTGCACCAGGGACAGTGTTGCATTCGCTCTACTGTATTGTTGAGATAAAAAAGGAACTGAGCCAACAGCATAGCTCTTGATCTACTGGTAATTCTTCGTTCTTACTCTCACTTATGGCCACGAGAGTTGGGTCATGAATGAATGAAGTAGATTGCAGGTACAAGCAGCCAAAATGGGTTTCCTTAAGCCATGGTCACAACCCGCCGTACTTGCATGTGCGTGCAGTCTATGAGGTCTGTCCAAAAAATATCTGACCTTTTTATTTTTTGCAAAAACCATATGGATTTGAATCACGTGTGATTGCATCAGCCAAGCTTGAACCTTCGTGCGCATGCGTGAGTTTTTTCACGCCTGTCGGTTGCATCATTCGCCTGTGAGCAGGCTTTGTGTGAGCAGTGGTCCACCCCTCTCGTCGGATTTTTATTGCGAATAAATGTCTGAACGATTTGGAGCTTTGCTGCATCAAATTTTTCCAGAAACTGTGAGAGTCCTCCAGCTGGACACCATTCGGAAAATTTAGATGGCTTTCAGCGACGATTGTATGGGGATTACACAGATTAAGGAGTGCTCCAGCCGGTTTAAAGACCGCCCACAGCGTCTGAGAGCGCGGCATACTCCGAGCACCGATCGACAAGCTCAAACCCCGCTCAAACAACCAGATCATTTTCAACGTGAAGGCTTTGTTGATCCGGGACGTCGTCTAACTTTCACAAAAAAGGCAGAAGGCGTAGACATCAGCACTTTTTGGGCACATTCTACTGTTACAGGAGTTTTTTTCATGGAAAGAGAAGCGGAGGATTGTGCCACCATGCCGCTTATGGCGCGGGACAAAACCACCTCCGTGTTGGTCTCACAGGACGGCTTTCAGGTGGCTTTCAGATGGCTTCCGGTTGCTTTTCAGTCGTGTGAGTATCCGAGAAATTGTGCTAGAGCTGGACATGCCCCAACATGTCCTGTGAGGCTTCATCACGGTGGTGAAATTAAAAGAGTAAAAAGTGTAAAACAAAACTGTACCAGTATGCTAGCCATATGAAAGGGAAAATAAGTGTGTCTTAAGTCTGGACTTGAAAATCTCCACAGCATCTGACTGTTTTATTGAAGCAGGGAGATCTTTCCACAGAACAGGGGCATGATAAGAGAAAGCTCTGTGACCCGCAGAATTCTTATTCACCTTAGGGACACAAAGTTGTCCTGCACCCTGAGAACGTAAAGCCCGGGCCAGTACGTAAGGTTAAATTAGGTCAGCTAGGTAGGGAGGTGCCAGTCCATGAATAATTTTATAGGTTAGTAGCAGAACCTTAAAATCTGATCTCACTGGGACAGGAAGCCAGTGAAGGGATGCCAAAATGGGTGTAATGTGGTTGAACTTTCTGCTTTGTGTCAAAGGTTTGGCTGCAGCATTTTGAACCAACTGAAGACCCCTAATGCTAGATTGCGTTAAACCAGAAAATAGAACATTGCAGTAGTCCAAACTAGAAGAGATAAATGCATGGATCAGGGTCTCAGCATCAGCCATAGACAGGATGGGATGAATCTTTGCTATATTTCGCAGGTGGAAGAAAGCAGTCCTAGTAATATTTCTAATGTGGAGGCCAAAGGACAACGAAGGATCAAAAATTACCCCAAGGTTCCTCACTTTGTCAGTGTGATGTATGACACACAGGCCGAGGCTGAGCGTTAACTGGTCAAATTGATGCCGATGTCTCACTGGACAGCAATACCACGTGTGAGAACCAGATCCAGGGTATTTCCACTAATGTGCGTCGAATCCCAAATGCATTACCGAAATCCTAATGCATCCACAATTTCCATAAATGATTTGCAGATGGGATCAGAAGGCTTATTTATATGAATGTTAAAGTCACCAATGATCAAAATGTTATCTACACTAGTTGACAAGTTAGAGATGAATGCACCAAATTCATCTAAGAATTCAGAATATGGGCCAGGAGTCCTATATACAGTGACAAAGTAATATGACTGATTTTTATTTACTGTGCTGTGAATACTTTTTCCGAAAACGGTGTATCCAGAAAGTATTCACAGCACTTCACTTTTTACACATTTTGTTAGTTTAAAGTTTTATTCCAAAATGGATTGTAACATCCCACACACTCCTTATACAGTCGTGTACCAGCTCTCCATCACAAGGGTCCGACCCTTGAACCCCCCATGGGTATCGCCCGGTGGGGCCACTCGAAGGCTGATTAAGCTGGTGGCGAGGAGAGTCGTCTAGCTGCTCACTACCTCCATCCGGATGTCCACCCCGCTGAAACTGGACTCTCACCCCAGTCGAATAGCCTCCACTGGAACCAGGATACAAGCCGGCCACGCCCGTTAACAGCAGCTCTCACTCTAATGGACCAGGGCTCTTGGAAAGTTGCTAGAATTATTTTTTAGAGGGCCGTAGAAAAGGACCTCCGGGATGGGTTTATTTTCGTTAAACCAGACCAACCTTTAAGAGCAGTTTGATGTTGTACACCCAATGTACTTAATTTTTACACCTTAAAGAGACTTAATAATCCAATGTCCAGAATCAGCACTTTAACTGCAGTTTAGGAATGTATTGCAGATTATGCAAGTGCAGGTAACATGGTTAACATGGATTATATTTCAGATGATAATACAAAATTGATTAAAATATGATTAGAATTATTGATTGGCAGAAATTATTAGATTCTAACACTCTAAACTAATCATTCACTTTAGTAGGGACTGTCCTAATCATCTAAAAGTCCTCTTGAGGTGAGAGTATGAGGATTTGAGATCATGCTCCCTGGCCAGGGGATCTTGACCTCGGTTGATGAATAAAAATTCCTCTTCAGTTGGTAATAGCCAACCTACATCCAACATCCGTATGCAGAATGTTAATCTGTCTTCAGTTGACAAAAGTCAACCTAAATCCAACCTTAGTATGCCAAATAATATTCCTTCTTCAGTTGACCAGAGTCAACTTAAATCTAACATCTGTATGCCGAACGTTGGTGTGTCTTCAGCCAGGAGTCACCGGCCAGGACCAATGCCCGTCTACCAAGTGTCGGTCCGTAGGTCGTTGGGAGCAGAGTGTTGTGAAAGTGTCGTGACACGGACCCACAACAGGGGGCGTTAATGAACGGACAATGGATAAGCCAAAAGTAACAATTTAATGTTGTGAATCGCACAACAACGTACAGCCAATAACAATATGGTGACTGTCAATCATACACCAGGTGACGTGTGGGCAGGCTCGACGATAGAAGACGCCTGGCGAGAGAAGAGCCGGATCCCACACAGCTTCCACCGCCAATGGAGCTGAAGAACACCGGAGCCGCCAAGCCCTGCGCCCCAGGTGGCCGCTGTCTTCAGCAGTCAGACCCGGTACTGCTGGCAGAGAACAGAGACAGTCCTGATGAGTGTGAGGTCGCACACTCAGTAATCCCACAGTCTGTACACAATTAGGAGGGAGAACCTCCACCTCCAGCAACAATTTCACCCGTGCAGCTCCTGTTGGTCTCTTTCCTGGATGGAGTGAGAGGCGAAGAACGTCATCCTCTCACTGTCCGCCAATCCAGCCTCCGACAGAGCCTGCAGGAACACGGCTGCACACAGAACAATGTGTTGTATGGCTGGGGGGCCTGGCTGCCTTTTTGTTTCTGTCTTTTGTTTTTCCTTCCAGGTGGCTTGCATTTGGGACTGAGTGGCTGTGTAGCTGAGTTTATCAGGACCTCACCCTGATCACCTGCGGCTCGTCAGGACTCACAGCTGTGGTGCATCTACATGGATTGGAACATGGTGGCATTTAAGACTGGAGTACACAGTGTGTATTTGCCAGAGACTCGACCTTGTGACCAGACGGGTGAGATCGTCGTCTCGGGAGCCATCTCATCATCAGTGGATGCAGAGAACGTCCAGGTTTGATGCATGGTCTGTGAAAGAGGAGAGGGTGAGGTCTCACGCTCGTCAGCACACTTCCTGAGGTACATTAGATTTTGTGACTAACATTTATACAGTCAGTAAATGTGGTGTCCCTCACACCTTATTATATTGAGCTGTATGTTGGTTGTTTAAATCAGCTTCCGCTGCAGTGAGTTTGTGAACTGGATGTTCCATGCCTGCAGGGTGGGAAGCTGATTAGTAATTAAGCCAGGAAGTGTTTGCTGTTTGTACACCTTTAAGCGTTCTCTCTGTGTGTTGAGTGTGGACTCACATAATGATTCCTTCTTTCACAGACTCGGTTTGTCGCGGCCACCTGGGGGGTGTCGGCGGGGTCCTTGGGTCCGAACCAGTTCTGGCTCCGGACCGTTAGCGCTGCTGGGAGCGCACCGCAATCCACCACGCCAGACCGCGCACTTTTATATTTTTCACAGCACTGTTATGTTCATTAAACTCTGTTATCCTTTGTACCGTGCTCTGCTTATTTTATACTGGGTCCTTCAAACGCTGCTCGGTTCTCCGAGCTGCGTCCGACACATAACAGTAGTCTCTGGCCAAACATCACGGACCCAGCGGTAGCAGAGACGGTAACGCGCCGGGAAGGCGGCAGCAGACGTTCAGAAGTTATCCGGATCAGTTGCGGGTGCTCTCCGCCCGGATGGTGCGCGTTGGAGAACCCATTACTGAATACTGATTTGAGCGCTCGTGCAGCCGTGTTCCTGTGTGTGCCTTATCCGAGGGTCGTGGTGGAGTGTGACTGGCGACGGCTTCGCGTCACGCTCCGACCGGATAAGAGGTTTAAACGGGAGCTGCAAGAGTGTGTCTGTAATGGGTGCACGCGCACGGCGGAGCTCTGTGGCACGGGTCGCTGTGCTTCCCGTGTGACAGTTGTAGCCCCGTTTCCCCGGATGAAGATAACTACTGCGTCTGTTGTGTCAGCTCCGGTGTTATTTAGTTAAATCACATTTTTGGTTGTGTGTTACAGAGCTGCGCACAGAAAGGCAGCATGAGTTTGTTTTCTCAGTTACCAAAGGGGGTTTTTCATTTTTAGCACTTTGGCTCCCTCTTTTGGTGACTGAGTCACATTACCGTCAAGCTCTTAAGTTGGAACAGGTGTGTTCCATTTGTTTGAGCTTGACGGTATAAATCACTTATTAGTTTTGTGTGTGTTCATTTTGTGTGGGTGTTTTTTGAGTTGGTTTTTGTGTGGGGTTTTTATTTGTACACTATTTAGTGTCTGGGGTCGTAACCCTGCAGTTCTGTCTGGAAAAAAAAAAGGACCCAAGCAACTTTATGTTAGTCTTAGTCTTTCTTTTTATTTCCTTCAGTTTTACCTCCCAGGGTTTGATGGGACGGTCCCCTGGGGGGTCATGGGGGGGTAATTGGGTTGTTTTTTCTTTTTTTTGTTGTTTTGTTTTTTGTTATGCCCTCTCTTCTCCTCTGACTCCAGCCGGGTGAGCCGTAGTGTCGGCGTTGCTGGAGTGGTGCAGTTTGGTTATGCTGGGCGTTTCCCAGGTAACCTCTGCACCTGGGGGGGGGGGGGTGTTTTTGTTTGTTGTTTCCCTGTTCCACCTCTGGCTTCAGCACGCCTTTGAGCCATCTGCCATCGGCGTGGCTGAGGTTTGGGGCAGTGGGATATACCCGCAGCTGGTGGCTGGTTTAGAAGTCGGAGGAGTGGCGCTGTTTTGTGCCGTCTGCCATAACCGCTGTTCCACTCCTCCCGGTTGGCTTCTGGGGTATAGTCACGGTTGGTGACACTGGACGTGCTTCCAGTTTCCACTGCACCAAGGGGGTGGGGTTGGGGTTGTTTTGTTTGTATGTTTTTTTTTTCTCCTTTTGTTTTTCCCCCCAGTTTCCGCCCTCAGGGTTTGACTGTGGTGTCCTCTGGGGGGGAAAGGGCTGTGGGTCCATCTAGCCATAGACGGCCGGGGCTGGGTCCGTTGGTCATGAGGGGAGGCGTCTCCTGGGGTTGATGGAATGGTCCTCTGGGAGGCGCTGGGAGTCCCCGTGGGTGACGTTGGATCCCAGAGGGACCTCGGCTGTGGTTATTACTCCTGGAGCTGGCGGGATGTCCTCTGGGGGGTGTTGGTCTCTACATGTCGTTGGGGGGGGGGGGGTGTTAGCAGTTTTATTTGCAAGCTTAAGTTTGGGTTTTTCTTTTCTCCCCTTCCCGGGGTTTGATGGAACGGTCCTCTGGGGGGGGGGGGGGGGTGTTAGTGTTTTTATTTGCTAGCTTAACTTTTGGTTGTTTTTCTTTTCTCCCTTTCCCGGGATTTGATGGAACGGGCCTCTGGGGAGGGGGGGGGGGTGTTTTGGTTGTTTGTGTTTGTCTTTTTTGTTTTATGACTAATTAGACTGTGAACATGGTTGGACAAAGGCTGACCGCACAGGTTCAAGAACTCCTGGCCACACCTGTGCTAATTGACTGATAGAAACAAGGGCAAAGATGCAGCCAGAGGAGAAGACATCTACCTTTCTGTTAGATGAAGATTCTGTTGGAAGATGAATGCGGATACGGTTTCCAGCCATGGTCCCTGGAGGGGGGTGTTTCTCCTGGGCCAGGTTTGTGTGGTCGCCGGGAGGCTTCCCGTGAGGGTGGGGTACTGTTGTATGGCTGGGGGGCCTGGCTGCCTTTTTGTTTCTGTCTTTTGTTTTTCCTTCCAGGTGGCTTGCATTTGGGACTGAGTGGCTGTGTAGCTGAGCTTATCAGGACCTCACCCTGATCACCTGCGGCTCGTCAGGACTCACAGCTGTGGTGCATCTACATGGATTGGAACATGGTGGCATTTAAGACTGGAGTACACAGTGTGTATTTGCCAGAGACTCGACCTTGTGACCAGACGGGTGAGATCATCGTCTCGGGAGCCATCTCATCATCAGTGGATGCAGAGAACGTCCAGGTTTGATGCATGGTCTGTGAAAGAGGAGAGGGTGAGGTCTCACGCTCGTCAGCACACTTCCTGAGGTACGTTAGATTTTGTGACTAACATTTATACAGTCAGTAAATGTGGTGTCCCTCACACCTTATTATATTGAGCTGTATGTTGGTCGTTTAAATCAGCTTCCGCTGCAGTGAGTTTGTGAACTGGATGTTCCATGCCTGCAGGGTGGGAAGCTGATTAGTAATTAAGCCAGGAAGTGTTTGCTGTTTGTACACCTTTAAGCGTTCTCTCTGTGTGTTGAGTGTGGACTCACATAATGATTCCTTCTTTCACAGACTCGGTTTGTCGCGGCCACCTGGGGGGTGTCGGCGGGGTCCTTGGGTCCAAATCAGTTCTGGCTCCGGACCGTTAGCGCTGCTGGGAGCGCACCGCAATCCACCACGCCAGACCACGCACTTTTATATTTTTCACAGCACTGTTATGTTCATTAAACTCTGTTATCCTTTGTACCGTGCTCTGCTTATTTTATACTGGGTCCTTCAAACGCTGGTCGGTTCTCCGGGCTGCGTCCGACACATAACACGTTTTGGACAACAATAATTACAGCAGAGAAGGTTACCTGAATGGTAGCTGATTTCTCGGTGAGGAGGTGGAGTTGCAGTCCGGCCTTTATGGTGGTGGTGATGAGTAGTGGATGAGTGACAGCTGGTACGGATGATGAGTGACAGCTGTCACTCCTGGTCGCTCCGACGCCCTCTCGTGCTTGAAACAGGGCGCCATCTTGTGGTGGTGGGCCAGCAGTACCTCCTCTTCAGCGGCCCACACAACACAGAGAGAGAAATCTTAGATCAATTTAGCACACACAGGATACAGGCCAGTGGTTACCTTCTCTATCTGCGGCTCTTTCCCTGGAATGTCCATGTGAGTGCCTATAGAAATCTCTCTCTTTGATGTTTTCTGCTCCAAAACTCTCACACTTGATGTTAAAAAAGTCCAGTTGATCACCACAAGCTGGTCCGCACTTGTGTAATCCTTTAGGAGCCTTTTGCAGAGTTCTGAAGAATAACATAGCTTCCTGTAATCAAGCTACTTTTATATGCTTCTGTCCTTAGTCACCAGGGAGGGCTGACTCAGTCCCCACACCTCCCTCATGTGCTTCTGGAAACTTCCATCTTAACTAACAGTGAAACGCTCTTCCTGTTTTCTCATAAACACAATCTAGTCTGTCTACACTTTGATTCTTTAACATGTAATCATCATAACTCAGATTTAATTATTATTAATCAATATTTACAACTTCAGTCATGTTCCAACTGAGATTTCCTTATCCCTTAAACAACACTTAACTTTCTTTGCTTTTGATTCTTACATATTGTTAAATCAACTCATATAATCATCAATGTTAATCATTCATAAAACACATTTTTATTTTATTTTAACACATTAATACTCTGTTTGATTAGAATACTGTTGCACTCTTAATGGTTTAAGAACACATCGTTTTCACAACTGCAGTCACCCTCTGGAAATCCCCATTAGTAATGGAAAGTCCAGTATGATCTTTGCTTGCCAAACTCTCTGCATGTTAATCCAATAGCACGTCACCTCATGCTGAGATGAATCCAAGCTTAACACTGGAACTCCCAAGGACCTGCCAAATGGCAGTTATACCTTTAAATCCCAAGGCCCTGCCAAATGGCACTCCCTGGATTTACATCTCAACGACTGCCTTTCATGAGCTAATACACAGTAGCACCTTATTCAGCTTGCGCATTTGTCCTCTTTGTGTCAGCAAAATAAAAAATAGTTTCAGTTGCATTTGTAAGAAGTAACTCTAAAGACAGAACCCAAGTACATAAGAAAAAACAGATGTTTAGTTATAAAGAATAAAATAAACTTTTCAACTTTATCAGATTCTTTGACCATAAAGACATACCCATAGCTTTAGGAATGATATTTGTACCACTATTACTTCAATAGTTATTATGCTAATGTTTTGTTATTTCTATATTCTTATTATTTCTATTGTTACCAGGTGACATTTGACCTAGTTTGTCTGAACGCACCTGGCACTGCCACATCTCCTTTCTGTGAACTTGTTACAAAAAACACAACACTTAGTAGAAGAAATTTAGATTCAAGATTCAAAGCTTTATTGTCATATGCACAGTACTTTGCTGCCCACACTGGATGTCCAAAATATCTTATATGCTCTGTGCTATAAAGCTTAGCCATCTCTGCGTCTCTCAGTCAACAGAGTGAGTATGTGTTGTGAGCTGGCTTTCCAGCACTTGCACATTCTGATCTAATGGCCCCCATGTACATAACAAAATGTGGCCTAATGAGATGTCAAGTACCCCAGTGCTGCCATTTGGCAGCGCTTGGTAGATAGAGGAGTAGTGTAGTGCTGCCATTTGGCAGCGCTTGGTAGATAGAGGAGTAGTGTAAAAATGCTGGTAATCCCAGTGTTAAAGTCATCTTCTCTGACAGGATGAAATTAATTTTTCCTCAAAAATCTAAACACCATACCCAATAATGATAATGTGAGTAAGGTTTTAGAAACACAATTATCCTTGAGATGTTCCTACAGCTTAATTCGAGTCTACCTGGGGTAAATTCAGTTGATTGGACATGATTTGGAAAGGCACACACGTGTCTACATATAATGGCCCACAGTTGTCAGTGCATGTCAGAGCACAAACCAAGCATGAAGTCAAAGCATTGTCTGTATAGAAGAAACCTCCAGCAGAACCAGGCTCAGGGAGGGGTAGTCTTCTGCTGGACTGGTTGGGGCTGAGGGAGAGAACCAGGAAAAAGACATGCTGTGGAGGGGAGCAGAGATCGATCACTAATGATTAAATGCAGAGTGGTGCATACAGAGCAAAAAGAGAAAGAAACAGTGCATCATGGGAACCCCCCAGCAGTCTACGTCTATAGCAGCATAACTAAGGGATGGTTCAGGGTCACCTGATCCAGCCCTAACTATAAGCTTTAGCAAAAAGGAAAGTTTTAAGCCTAATCTTAAAAGTAGAGAGGGTGTCTGTCTAAATAAAGCTTACTTACTTACTTACTTACTAAAGCTGCCCGTCTGTCTAAACAGAGCAACTGAGGGAGAAAGACCTTTGTCAGGGAGGTGACAAAGAACCCAATGGTCACTGTCAGATATATATATATATATATATATATATATATATATATATATATATATATATATATATATATATATATATATCGGTTGTCCCAAAAAATATGCAACATTTTATCAGCAAAGAAAATGATCAAAGCATATGTCTAGGAGATAAATTTCTGGCTGGATAGAAAGCTGAAAGGTTGAAGTTTTCATACCAATGTCAATATTGGCCCTGCATTTTGTCAGTCTAGCATAAAATCGCTGCACCTGTTTGACACTCTTGGTCTGGTGCTAAAACTAAAAAAAAATTGTTCGCTGTAGTATAGTTAATCTTGGCATTTTCGTGAGTCTTGCTTGGCATCAACATAAACTTCAGGTTCTCTGCAAGTAAAAAGAAACATAAGTGATTAAGTTTGTAGCATTTAAGGGTCAAACCAAGTGTTTTAAATGTTGCATATTTTTTTGGGACACCCTATCCATCCATCCATCCATCCATTTTCTTCCGCTTTATCCGGAGTCGGGTCGCGGGGGCAGCAGCTCAAGCAAAGCCGCCCAGACCTCCCGATCCACACACACCTCCTCCAGCTCCTCTGGGGGAACCCCAAGGCGTTCCCAAGCCAGCCGAGAGATGTAGTCCCTCCAGCGTGTCCTGGGTCTTCCCCGGGGCTTCCTCCCAGTGGGACGTGCCCGGAACACCTCTCCATCGAGGCGTCCAGGGGGCATCCGCAAAAGATGCCCGAGCCACCTCAACTGACTCCTTTCGACGTGGAGGAGCAGCGGCTTGACTCCGAGCTCCTCCCGAGTGACCGAGCTCCTCACCTTATCTCTAAGGGAGCGCCCAGCCACCCTGCGGAGGAAACTCATCTCGGCCGCTTGTACTCACGATCTCGTTCTCTTGGTCATGAGCCAAATCTCATGACCATAGGTGAGGATCAGAATGTAGATTGATCGATAAATCGAGAGCTTTGCCCCCCTACTCAGCTCTCTCTTCACCATGACGGTCCGATACAGCGACCGCATCACTGCAGATGCTGCACCAATCCGTCTATCGATCTCACGCTCCATCCGTCCCTCACTCGTGAACAAGACCCCGAGATACTTAAACTCCTTCACTTGAGGCAAGGACACTCCACCGACCTGAAGAGGGCAAAGCACCTTTTTCCGGTCGAGAACCATGGCCTCAGATTTGGAGGTGCTGATTTTCATCCCGGACGCTTCACACTCGGCTGCAAACCGCTCCAGTGCACGCTGAAGGTCCTGATTTGACGAAGCCAACAGAACCACATCGTCCGCAAACAGCAGAGACGAGATTCTGTGGTTCCCAAACCAGACCCCCTCTACACCCTGGCTGCGCCTAGAAATTCTGTCCATAAAAATAATGAACAGAATCGGTGACAAAGGGCAGCCCTGGCGGAGGCCGTGCACTGGAAACAGGTTTGACTTACTACCGGCAATGCGAACCAAGCTCCTACTGCCGTCGTACATGGACCGGATAGCCCTTAGCAAAGGACCCCGGACCCCGTACTCCCGGAGCACTCCCCACAGGGTGCGCCGAGGGACACGGTCGAATGCCTTCTCCAGATCCACAAAACACATGTGGACTGGTTGGGCAAACTCCCATGAACCCTCCAGCACCAGATGGAGCGTGTAGAGCTGGTCCAGTGTGCCACGACCAGGATGAAAACCACACTGCTCCTCCTGAATCTGAGGTTCGACCAACGGTCGAATTCTCCTCTCCAGTACTCTGGAATAGACCTTACCGGGGAGGCTGAGGAGTGTGATCCCCCTATAGTTGGAACACACCCTCTGGTCCCCTTCTTAAACAGAGGGACCACCACCCCAGTCTGCCAATCCAGAGGCACTGTCCCCGATCACCACGCGATGTTGTAGAGGCGTGTCAGCCAAGACAGCCCCACAACATCCAGAGACTTAAGGTACTCAGGATGGATTTCATCCACCCCAGGAGCCTTGCCACCAAGGAGCTTTCTAACCACCTCGGTGACTTCGGCCTGGGTAATGGATGAGTCTGCCTCCAAGTCCCCAGTCTCTGCTTCCTCTTCAGAAGACATGACGATGGGATTGAGGAGATCCTCGAAGTACTTCTTCCACCGCCCGACAACATCCCCAGTCAGGGTCAACAGCTCCCCACCCGCACCATAAACACTGCTGGTGGAGAGCTGCTTCAGCCTCCTGAGGTGTCGGGTGGTTTGCCAGAATCTCTTCGAGGCCGACCGATAGTCCTCCTCCATAGCCTCCCCGAACTCCTCCCAGACCCGGGTTTTTGCCTCTGCGACCACACGGGCTGCGGCACGCTTGGCATGCCGGTACCTGTCAGCTGCCTCTGGGGTCCCACCTACCAACAAAGATAAGTAGGACTCCTTCTTCAGCTTGATGGCATCCCTTACTTCCGGTGTCCACCACCGGGTTTGGGGATTGCCGCCACGACAGGCACCAGAGACCTTGTGACCACAGCTATGAGCAGCCGCATCGACAATGGAGGTGGAGAACATGGTCCACTCAGACTCCATGTCTCCAACCTCCCCCGGGATCTGGGAGAAACTCTCCCGGAGGTGGGAGTTGAAGACCTCGCTGACAGAGGGTTCCGCCAGTCGTTCCCAGCAGACCCCCGTGATATGTTTGGGCCTGCCAGGTCTTACCAGCTTCCTACCCTCCCAGTGGATCCAACTCACCACCAGGTGGTGATCAGTCAACAGCTCTGCCCCTCTCTTCACCCGAGTGTCCGAGACACATGGCGGAAGGTCAGATGATACGACTACAAAGTCGATCATCAACCTCCGGCTCAGGGTGTCCTGGTGCCACGTGCACTTATGAACACCCTTGTGCTCGAACATGGTGTTCGTGATGGACAAACTGTGACTAGCACAGAAGTCCAACAACTGAACACCACTCGGGTTCAGATCGGGGAGGCCGTACTTCCCGATCACCCCCCTCCAGGTTTCACTGTCGCCGCCCACGCGGGCGTTGAAATCCCCCAGGAGAACAATGGAGTCCCCCGTCGGAGCGCTATCTAGTACCCCTCCCAGGGACTCCAGGAAGGTCGGGTACTCTGCACTGCCGCTCGGCCCGTAGGCCGAGACAACGGTGAGAGACCTGTCCCCGACCCAAACTTGTAGGGACGCGACCCTCTCGTTCACTGGAGTGAACTCCAACACTTGGCGACTGAGCTGAGGAGCAATAAGCAATGCGACCCCATCTCTCCGCCTCTCCCCGTGGGCGACTCCAGAAAAATGAAGCGTCCAGCCCCTCTCCAGGAGTTGGGTACCAGAGCCCAAGCTGTGCGTGGAGGTGAGCCCGACTATCTCTAGTCGGTATCTCTCAACCTCCCGCACAAGCTCAGGCTCCTTCCCCCCTAGCGAGGTGACATTCCACGTCCCAACAGCCAGGGGCTCTGAGCATGGACCGGGCCGCCGGGCCACCCCCCCTCGACCGCCACCCAATCCTCTCTGCACCCGACCCCCATGGCCCCCTCTGCAGGTGGTGAACCCACAGGAGGGCGGGTCCACGTCACTCTTTCGGGCTGAGCCCGGCCGGGCCCCATGGGCTAAGGCCTGACCACCAGGCGCTCGCGCGCGAGCCCAAACCCCAGGCCTGGCTCCAGGGTGGGACCCCGGCTCCGCCATACAGGACGACGTCACGGTCCTTGATCTTTTACTAGTCATGGAGGTTCTGAACTGCCCTTAGTCTGACCCGTCACCTAGGACCTGTTTGCCTTGAGAGACCCTACAGGGAGCACAAAGCCCCCGACAACATAGCGCCTAGGATCATCCGGGTACGCAAACTCCCCCACCACGATAAGGTGGCAGCTGGGGGGGACACCCTATATATATATATATATCAATTTAATTTTTTTATATAGCGCCAAATCACAACAAACAGTTGCCCCAAGGCGCTTTATATTGTAAGGCAAGGCCATACAATAATTATGTAAAACCCCATCGGTCAAAACGACCCCCTGTGAGCAAGCACTTGGCTACAGTGGGAAGGAAAAACTCCCTTTTAACAGGAAGAAACCTCCAGCAGAACCAGGCTCAGGGAGGGGCAGTCTTCTGCTGGGACTGGTTGGGGCTGAGGGAGAGAACCAGGAAAAAGACATGCTGTGGAGGGGAGCAGAGATCGATCACTAATGATTAAATGCAGAGTGGTGCATACAGAGCAAAAAGAGAAAGAAACAGTGCATCATGGGAACCCCCCAGCAGTCTACGTCTATAGCAGCATAACTAAGGGATGGTTCAGGGTCACCTGATCCAGCCCTAACTATAAGCTTTAGCAAAAAGGAAAGTTTTAAGCCTAATCTTAAAGTAGAGAGGGTGTCTGTCTCCCCGATCTGAATTGGGAGCTGGTTCCACAGGAGAGGAGCCTGAAAGCTGAAGGCTCTGCCTCCCATTCTACTCTTACAAACCCTAGGAACTACAAGTAAGCTTGCAGTCTGAGAGCGAAGCGCTCTATTGGGGTGATATGGTACTACGAGGTCCCTAAGATAAGATGGGACCTGATTATTCAAAACCTTATAAGTAAGAAGAAGAATTTTAAATTCTATTCTAGAATTAACAGGAAGCCAATGAAGAGAGGCCAATATGGGTGAGATATGCTCTCTCCTTCTAGTCCCCGTCAGTACTCTAGCTGCAGCATTTTGAATTAACTGAAGGCTTTTTAGGGAACTTTTAGGACAACCTGATAATAATGAATTACAATAGTCCAGCCTAGAGGAAATAAATGCATGAATTAGTTTTTCAGCATCACTCTGAGACAAGACCTTTCTGATTTTAGAGATATTGCGTAAATGCAAAAAAGCAGTCCTACATATTTGTTTAATATGCACTTTGAATGACATATCCTGATCAAAAATGACTCCAAGATTTCTCACAGTATTACTAGAGGTCAGGGTAATGCCATCCAGAGTAAGGATCTGGTTAGACACCATGTTTCTAAGATTTGTGGGGCCAAGTACAATAACTTCAGTTTTATCTGAGTTTAAAAGCAGGAAATTAGAGGTCATCCATGTCTTTATGTCTGTAAAACAATCCTGCAGTTTAGCTAATTGGTGTGTGTCCTCTGGCTTCATGGATAGATAAATTTTTAAATGTGGTCTATTAAACATTAGGTCTCTCTCCCTGTTAGTCCCTGTTAGTAAATGATATAATAATTGATCAACATATTGATTTATTCTGCCTTACAGAAACCTGGTTACAGCAGGATGAATATGTTAGTTTAAATGAGTCAACACCCCCGAGTCACACTAACTGTCAGAATGCTCGTAGCACGGGCCGGGGCGGAGGATTAGCAGCAATCTTCTATTCCAGCTTATTAATTAATCAAAAACCCAGACAGAGCTTTAATTCATTTGAAAGCTTGACTCTTAGTCTTGTCCATCCAAATTGGAAGTCCCAAAAAACAGTTTTATTTGTTATTATCTATCGTCCACCTGGTCGTTACTGTGAGTTTCTCTGTGAATTTTCAGACCTTTTGTCTGACTTAGTGCTTAGCTCAGATAAGATAATTATAGTGGGCGATTTTAACATCCACACAGATGCTGAGAATGACAGCCTCAACACTGCATTTAATCTATTATTAGACTCTATTGGCTTTGCTCAAAAAGTAAATGAGTCCACCCACCACTTTAATCATATCTTAGATCTTGTTCTGACTTATGGTATGGAAATAGAAGACTTAACAGTATTCCCTGAAAACTCCCTTCTGTCTGATCATTTCTTAATAACATTTACATTTACTCTGATGGACTACCCAGCAGTGGGGAATAAGTTTCATTACACTAGAAGTCTTTCAGAAAGCGCTGTAACTAGGTTTAAGGATATGATTCCTTCTTTATGTTCTCTAATGCCATATACCAACACAGTGCAGAGTAGCTACCTAAACTCTGTAAGTGAGATAGAGTATCTCGTCAATAGTTTTACATCCTCATTGAAGACAACTTTGGATGCTGTAGCTCCTCTAAAAAGAGAGCTTTAAATCAGAAGTGCCTGACTCCGTGGTATAACTCACAAACTCGTAGCTTAAAGCAGATAACCCATACGTTGGAGAGGAAATGGCATCTCACTAATTTAGAAGATCTTCACTTAGCCTGGAAAAAGAGTCTGTTGCTCTATAAAAAAGCCCTCCGTAAAGCTAGGACATCTTTCTACTCATCACTAATTGAAGAAAATAAGAACAACCCCAGGTTTCTTTTCAGCACTGTAGCCAGGCTGACAAAGAGTCAGAGCTCTATTGAGCTGAGTATTCCATTAACTTTAACTAGTAATGACTTCATGACTTTCTTTGCTAACAAAATTTTAACTATTAGAGAAAAAATTACTCATAACCATCCCAAAGACGTATCGTTATCTTTGGCTGCTTTCAGTGATGCCGATATTTGGTTAGACTCTTTCTCTCCGATTGTTCTGTCTGAGTTATTTTCATTAGTTACTTCATCCAAACCATCAACATGTTTATTAGACCCCATTCCTACCAGGCTGCTCAAGGAAGCCCTACCATTAATTAATGCTTCGATCTTAAATATGATCAATCTATCTTTGTTAGTTGGCTATGTACCACAGGCTTTTAAGGTGGCAGTAATTAAACCATTACTTAAAAATCCATCACTTGACCCAGCTATCTTAGCTAATTATAGGCCAATCTCCAACCTTTCTTTTCTCTCAAAAATTCTTGAAAGGGTAGTTGTAAAACAGCTAACTGATCATCTGCAGAGGAATGGTCTATTTGAAGAGTTTCAGTCAGGTTTTAGAATTCATCATAGTACAGAAACAGCATTAGTGAAGGTTACAAATGATCTTCTTATGGCCTCGGACAGTGGACTCATCTCTGTGCTTGTTCTGTTAGACCTCAGTGCTGCTTTTGATACTGTTGACCATCAAATTTTATTACAGAGATTAGAGCATGCCATAGGTATTAAAGGCACTGCGCTGCGGTGGTTTGAATCATATTTGTCTAATAGATTACAATTTGTTCATGTAAATGGGGAATCTTCTTCACAGACTAAAGTTAATTATGGAGTTCCACAAGGTTCTGTGCTAGGACCAATTTTATTCACTTTATACATGCTTCCCTTAGGCAGTATTATTAGACGGTATTAGTTAAATTTTCATTGTTACGCAGATGATACCCAGCTTTATCTATCCATGAAGCCAGAGGACACACACCAATTAGCTAAACTGCAGGATTGTCTTACAGACATAAAGACATGGATGACCTCTAATTTCCTGTTTTTAAACTCAGATGAATCTGAAGTTATTGTACTTGGCCCCACAAATCTTAGAAACATGGTGTCTAACCAGATCCTTACTCTGGATGGCATTACCCTGACCTCTAGTAATACTGTGAGAAATCTTGGAGTCATTTTTGATCAGGATATGTCATTCAAAGTGCATATTAAACAAATATGTAGGACTGCTTTTTTGCATTTACGCAATATCTCTAAAATCAGAAAGGTCTTGTCTCAGAGTGATGCTGAAAAACTAATTCATGCATTTATTTCCTCTAGGCTGGACTATTGTAATTCATTATTATCAGGTTGTCCTAAAAGTTCCCTAAAAAGCCTTCAGTTAATTCAAAATGCTGCAGCTAGAGTACTGACGGGGACTAGAAGGAGAGAGCATATCTCACCCATATTGGCCTCTCTTCATTGGCTTCCTGTTAATTCTAGAATAGAATTTAAAATTCTTCTTCTTACTTATAAGGTTTTGAATAATCAGGTCCCATCTTATCTTAGGGACCTCGTAGTACCATATCACCCCAATAGAGCGCTTCGCTCTCAGACTGCAGGCTTACTTGTAGTTCCTAGGGTTTGTAAGAGTAGAATGGGAGGCAGAGCCTTCAGCTTTCAGGCTCCTCTCCTGTGGAACCAGCTCCCAATTCAGATCAGGGAGACAGACACCCTCTCTACTTTTAAGATTAGGCTTAAAACTTTCCTTTTTGCTAAAGCTTATAGTTAGGGCTGGATCAGGTGCCCCTAAACCATCCCTTAGTTATGCTGCTATAGACGTAGACTGCTGGGGGGTTCCCATGATGCACTGTTTCTTTCTGTTTTTGCTCTGTATGCACCACTCTGCATTTAATCATTAGTGATCGATCTCTGCTCCCCTCCACAGCATGTCTTTTTCCTGGTTCTCTCCCTCAGCCCCAACCAGTCCCAGCAGAAGACTGCCCCTCCCTGAGCCTGGTTCTGCTGGAGGTTTCTTCCTGTTAAAAGGGAGTTTTTCCTTCCCACTGTAGCCAAGTGCTTGCTCACAGGGGGTCGTTTTGACCGTTGGGGTTTTACATAATTATTGTATGGCCTTGCCTTACAATATAAAGCGCCTTGGGGCAACTGTTTGTTGTGATTTGGCGCTATATAAAAAAATTGATTGATTGATTGTTTAAGTTCAGATCTAGAATTTGATCGACAAATCTCAATTTAATTGACGTCTTAGCATTTGACCAACTTTGATAGTTTGACAACAATGTGAAATTCTGCTCAATTAAAAGTACTATTAGTGAATAGCAGCAATAAGTAAAAGGTAATTATGTAATAATAGTCAAATGAAGTAAAAAAATAGTAAAATCTGCTCATTTGAAAGTAATACTAACAGTAATAGTTTAACAATAGCAAGTAAAGGTAAATATTGAGCTGTAGAAAGCTTTCTGATTTTCATTTTTTCATACAGGTGCACTGGATGCTGCAAACAGCAGCTGGAGGCTGAAGTAAAGGAGCTGGTTATAAAGATGATACCACCCTTCAAGATGACAGGTGGCCAGGACACAAAATCAACATTTCAAATGAAAATTGTGACTGAAAATGAATTCATTTCACTCCTAACTCCTAATTCATTTCACTACCCACAGTGCAGCTCAGTAAAGAAGATGCTTTGATAACCCAAGCAATTGACTGACTTCAAATCCTTCTGAAAGAAGTCATTCACAGACTGAAGGAGTATCACATCTGGGAACACACACTTCGACTGACCTTGTCTGGGAACACGCTCTTCCTCTGACATTGTCTGGGACAGTCAACCCGCTGTGGACCAACTGCTGTGTGATGATCAACTTCCAGGGATGGCTTGATATGAAAGTCTATATTCCTGCTGAATAAAGCATATTTTTTTGTCTTCATTCAAATATTACAGTGTGAATTCACCTCTAGAATGAAACTTCCATCCTTTTGCACAACTCTGTACATAAGCTTAGTCCAAAATCTTACATTTTAAACAAATAAATATAACACAAATATCTGAAAGAGGAGCTTACTTTGTGCTGTACATACCGAACCGTCCGTCACAGCAATCAGCTGTAACTCGACACCACCCCAGAGCGTCAAGAGCACCACAAACTCAGCAGCGCACCATCAACGACAGCCCACACAGAGGTCTCTGTACAAGAAAACCACCTCCTTAAACACTCACCACTACACCTCAACGAGCCTGCTGCTGTGGCCGGCGCCTACCTGTCTTCACGGGAACATGGAAGTGAACACGTCCAAACACCTGCAGTCAATCTCCAGAAAGAGAAGGAAGAGCACACACACTCCCTCTTTTATGCAAACACTCCTCTGCCACAACCAGCTGCACTCAATCCACCAGCTGAACATCATTAAGGTCATCCATCCTGCTACAATCCACCCCCACAAATTATATTGTCGCCCCGACGATGGAATAGACCCCATTCCTTAACCTTAATCATACCACCTATACTACATAGGGCCAGAAGGACCCACTTGCACTGCAGACCGTGGAAGATGATGAATATTAGAATGATGACCCGCAGTAACCCTAGTCGTCCGCCGAAGTACAACCTCTTCACTAGGGGGGAGGGAAGACATACTAGACTCCACTGGCAGAGGTGGCACAGCAACCACTGGGGTGGACTCAACTGCGGGGAAGCAGGTAAACTCACAACCTCCGCACTCTCCACCTGAGGGGCAACCTGGGTCACCTCTCCCACCCCCTCCACCTGAGGAGCAGGCAGAGTCACCACTTCCCGCACAACTGAAGTAGACGCAGGGTCCTCGGATCCTGACACTAACCACCCGCCATTACTCCACCACCTGTCCTGTAATTGCTCCACCACAGGTGGAGAAAACTCCACAGGGGGCAGAGAATGGGCCACAACCTCATCAGGGGACCCAAGCCCTACCACTACCTTCAACAATGAGCGATGAACCTGCTTGGCTCTGGTTAAATCATCCTTAGGGGCAATTGTATAAATAGTCCCTTCTCCTTGTGGTGCCCTCAGGACACGATACATCACAGAGGACCACTGGTCCTGGATCTTATGACGGCCCCGTACCCCAAAATCTCGCAACCAGACCAACTGGCCCTCCTTCAGGGGAACATCACGGATACGCTGATCATATTCCTTCTTACGCCGCTCTGCAGCGGCCTTCAGGCGATCCCGGGCTCCATCAAAAGCCATCTGCAAGCGGGTCTGGTGCTCCCGGACCCACTCATTCAACAAAACCACCCACAGGCTCCTGAACTCGACCCAACAGAAAATCAACCGGAAGCCTTGGCTCCTGACCAAACATCAACAAAAAAGGAGACTCACCAGTTGCCTGATGCGGTGTTGTATTATAAGCATACAAAACCTGGGGCAGACAAGAACCCCAATGATGCTTTCGAGACACGGGCAGCGTGCGCAACAGATCATGAAGTGTTCTATTAAAACGCTCACACTGCCCATTCCCAGATGGATGGTATGGTGTAGTACGAGATTTCTCTATGCCATAAAAGCCACACAACTGCTGGATCAATACACTCTCAAAACTCCGTCCCTGATCAGAATGTATCCAAGCTGGAACCCCAAACCTCGAAAACCACTCCGTAACCAGAACTTGAGCTACTGTAGGAGCTCGCTGGTCATGGGTAGGGACAGCCCACGTGTACTTACTAAGGACGTCAATCATTACCAAAACATCTTCCACTCCACCATGACTAGGCTCTAGAACAGTAAAATCAATGGCAAGAATCTCATTAGGCCGAGATGCCAACAGGTGTCCCATGGGGCCACGAGCCACTGGTTGGTTCACCTTTGCTACCTGACACCTCTCACATGCCTGGCACCAATCTGCCACTTCCGCAGACATCCCTGGCCAATAACACCGCTGACGTAAAAGCTCTAGGGTCCTCTCAACCCCTCGATGAGCATGCCCTTGATGAACCTCAGTCAACACATCGGCTTTTAAAGCTGCAGGCAACACCAACTGCAACACAGCCCCAGCTCCACTGGACTTAAACACCTGATGGTACAAGACACCATCCCTCTCCACCAACCGGTCCCACTGCCGAAGCAACAACCGGGCTGACTGCGACAGCTGATTGCGCTCTTCCTTATCAGGACCTCTTTTACGGTCCCAAAACACCCAAACCTCCCGAATCACTGGATCAACCCGCTGCAATGCAGCCAGGTCAGATGGAAGACAGTGGGGCAAGGCTGCAACCACAGCCTGCTTTACATCTACCCTACTCCCCTGACAAACCTGTTGCAGCGGCTCCGGAAGCTGGGCACCACTAACCATTACCTGGAAGCCCTGCATCCCAGGAGAATGCAACCGAGAAAGGGCATCCGCATTCTTATTACTACAACCCGAACAATACTTAATCTCAAAATCAAATGAGGCCAACTGTGCTGCCCAACGTTGCTCAGTAGCACCAAGTTTTGCAGATGACAAATGACTCAAAGAATTGTTGTCCGTGTACACAATGCACTTATGACTCAGCAAGTACTCCCTAAACTTCTCGGTCATTGCCCACTTGAGTGCCAAAAATTCCAACTTCATAGAGCTGTAGTTCACCATATTACGCTCAGTAGGGCATAACCCACGGCTTGCGTAAGCAATCTGCCTAACTTTACCATCCTGTTCCTGAGACAACACTGCTCCCAGCCCCCCGTAGCTAGCATCCACCTCCAAAATAAATGGAAGACTAAAATCGGCATATGCCAGCACAGGTGCAGAGGTAAGCTTAGCTTTTAAAGTCTCAAAGCTACGGCCACATTCCTCTGTCCAATAACCCGAAACTGGCTGATCTAGCCGACTGGACTTCACCCCAGCCAACTCTGCTACCAACTTGTGTAGGGGCGCTGCCAACCTTGCAAAACCACCTACAAACCGGCGGTAGTAGCTGGCAAAGCCCAGAAAAGAGCGCAGTTCCAAGAGTGTGACCGGAGGTGGCCAATGAGCAACCACCTCCACCTTGCTAGGGTCAGTAGCCACCCCCTTATCAGAGATGACATGCCCCAGGTAACGCACTTCCTGCTGAAAAAATGCACATTTTTTGAGTTTCACCTTTAACCCCTCATGCTGCAAACGCTCCAGCACCACCCTCAACCTATCCAGATGTCGGTCAACAGTAGAGGAAAAAACCACAATATCATCCAAATACAACAATAAGGAGAGACACTGCTGATCATCTGAAATCCTCTGCATCAATCTCTGAAAAGTACCAGGAGCATTGCAAAGCCCAAAGGGCATCCGGTTCCACTCAAACAAACCAAAAGGCGTACAAAAGGCCGTCTTATGACGATCAGCCTCCGCCACAGGAACCTGATTATACCCACTCGCCAGATCCATGGTAGAAAACCAACGAGCCCCAGTGAGGGCATCCAAGGACTCATCAATCCGAGGCAAAGGGAAGGCGTCCTTCCTAGTTTTTCCATTCAAGAGCCTGTAATCAACACACATGCGTAAACTGCCATCCTTTTTCTTAACCAGCACAATAGGAGAGGCATAAGGACTGCTACTCTCCCTAATAACTTGTGTTCCAAGCAGCTGATTGATGTGATCTTTGACAACCTCATACTCAGAAGGCGGAATTCTGCGATACCACTGTCGCACTGGAATATCATCCAGAAGCGGAATCTCATGTGATATTAGGTCAGTACAACCCAGATCCCCATCTTGGGCTGAAAAGACAGAACTAAACTGACCCAACAATGCTCTCACCTTACCTTGTACCTCCAGAGGCAAGTGACCCAATTCCAGGGCTGCAATCTGATCCTGCACTGATGGAGAAACGGACTGCGAGGCCACTACTGCCTCCACCGGGGGCACCTCGGCAACCCCCGCAGGCAGACTCACAACCCGAACTTCCTCTAAAGTGCCAATCATAGCCTGGGGATGTAACCACACATCCACCGATCCCACATTCATCACCGGAATGTAGGCTATACCCTGCTCCACCTGCACCAATGCAGGAGATGCCAACAGTCCAGCAGGCAAGCCAGACTCCACAGGCTCAAACAGAGCTGCTCCACCAGAATACCGCTCCGAGCATGTCGCCCTAACAAACTTCATTACACCGCCCGGAATCTGACAAGCCTCTCCCCCATGAACCTTAACCTTCCCTACTCCTTGATCCACAATACCACTAGCCTTGTGGCACTTCTGAAACGCCTGCGTGACATACTCTGGAGCCTCCGCCACTGCTGGCAAATCAAACAGGGAAACCCCATACTGCCCAAAAAGTTCCCCATAACACCTGCGGATGACATTCATCCCCAGGACCCCAGAAGCCTGCGGAGACACACCAGGCACATCTTTAACCACCAAAATGCCACATCCTGGCATCAGTTTACCACAGAGCTCCACATCCAACACCAAATAGCCCAGGTAAGGGATGGCTAAGCCATTAGCTGCTTTAAGCTGTAGCCAATTACATGATTTCAGCCACCCCAAACCCCCTGGCTCAAACTGCTGATGAAAAAGAGACTCTGGAATAGTTGACACCATAGATCCTGTATCTATCAAACAAGGGATCCCAACTCCCCCCATGCTCACCATTAAATGAGGACACAAGCTTGGACACTACCTTGTCACACATCCTATGCAAACCTGAGCCAGTAACTTGCCCCCCTGAGCTGTGGCTCCGCAGCTTGGCGGGCACTAGTTTCCCGACCCCTGAGCGGCCGAAGAAGGTTTGTTCAATGAAGAGGCCGACAAAAAGGATTGACTGCGGGCCACCACCCGAACTCCATCACACTCCCTGGCAAAGTGACCTGGTTTCTGGCAGCGCCTACAAATTATAGACCCCCGGAGAACTGATTGACGAAACTGCCCAGAATGCTGCAAATGGGAAATACTCTGAGTCAGCCGATTCAACTGCTCCTGTTGCCGCTGGAGCATCTCCCTTACGTCCTGTAGTTCCGAGGCCTGAAAAGAACCAGCCTCCACCTGGCCACTGCCCTGAACCCCGCACTGAGTGCCTGCAACAGACTGGATGGAAAAATCACTACCCTTCGTACCTCCAGGTGAACCCTCTCGTTCCCATCTAATTGCCTCACCCCTAACCTCCAACAAGGTAGCAGTAGGCTGCCGGCGCACAAACTGCTTCAACTCGCGCCGAAGTGACCCATCAAACACACACTCAACAATCTGATCACATAACAAAACCTCTGCATTTGGGACACCATTAGGTGCGCGCTGCTTAACAGATGTCATCAGACTCATTAATGCCAATGAAAACCCTAACAGAGTCTCTCCCTCACGCTGCCTGCAGGAGAAAAAGGCCTCTTGAAGTGCCACATAAGATTCTGTATCCCCATACAGCTCCTGCAACACCCCAATGATCTTTAAGGGGTCTGAACGCTCTTCACTGGAACGATGCTTTATTTCCTCACGTGCTTCCCCCTCCAGATGATCAAAATAAAAAAAATGCCTGGTCAGCTTTAGAGACATGACAGGCTCTCACACAAGCCTGCATCTCCTCCAACCATTCAGCCAACCCCATACCTATCTTACCATTAAACATAGGACATTTTCTATCTCGGGGTAAAAAAATAAACTTCTCCATTACTGGAGCATTACCACTAGAGGACACTTTAGATGAGGGCTCTATACTCGGGCCAGGCACTGCCTCAGCTTGTTCCTGCTTCAACCTCTCATTCTCCATCCTAAGCTGAGTGACTAAGTCTCTCAGCTGCTGCGTTTCCTCTACCATCATACCCCTTGAGACTTTCCCACAATGAGGATGCGACCAAAATAGGGGAAATTACTTGCACCAAGGCCACCTGCTGCTTTGCTCTGGAAAACAAGAAAAAAAAAACAAAACAAAAAAAAAAACAGATTACACATACACACACAAAAAAAAATTTACTTCACCAAAAAAAACAAAAAACAGAACACACCTCTCCAGTCTCAATTTACATCCCACTTCTTGACACCAAAATGTGACACCCTCTCTACTTTTAAGATTAGGCTTAAAACTTTCCTTTTTGCTAAAGCTTATAGTTAGGGCTGGATCAGGTGACCGTGAACCATCCCTTAGTTATGCTGCTATAGACTTAGACTGCTGGGGGGTTCCCATGATGCACTGAGTGTTTCTTTCTCCTTTTGCTCTGTATGCACTACTCTGCATTTAATCATTGGTGATTGATCTCTGCTCCCCTCCACAGCATGTCTTTTTCCTGGTTCTCTCCCTCAGCCCCAACCAGTCCCAGCAGAAGACTGCCCCTCCCTGAGCCTGGTTCTGCTGGAGGTTTCTTCCTGTTAAAAGGGAGTTTTTCCTTCCCACTGTCGCCAAGTGCTTGGTCACAGGGGGTCGTTTTGACCGTTGGGGTTTTTACGTAATTATTGTATGGCCTTGCCTTACAATATAAAGCACCTTGGGGCAACTGTTTGTTGTGATTTGGCGCTATATAAATAAAATTGATTGATTGATAAATCAGACAGCTGTAGTCCATATAGTTAGTATATTGGCTCGGTTCTGTTGTACTGTGTATAGTTAGTTGTATGTAAAACCCCAATTCCAAGGAAGTTGGGACGTTGTGTAAAATGTAAATAAAAGCAGAATACAATGATTTTCAAATCCTCTGCAACCTTTATTCAATTGAATACACCACAAAGACAAGATATTTAATGTTCAAACTGATAGACCTTTTTTGTTTTTGTGCAAATATTTGCTCATTTTGAAATGGATGCCTGCAACACATTTCAAAAAAAGTTGGGACGGGGCAACAAAAGACTGGGAAAGTTGACGAATGCTCAAAGAACACCTACTTGGACACAGGTGAGTGTCATGATTGGGTTTAATAGGCGCATCCCCAAAAGGCTCAGCCTTTCACAAGCAAAGATGGGGCGAGGATCACCACTTTGTGAACAACTGCATGAAAAAATAGTCTAACAGTTTAAGAACAATGTTTCTCAACATTCAATTGCAATGAATTTAGGGATTCCATCATCTACAGTCCATGGTCTGGTCCATTCAGAGAATCTGGAGAACTTTCTACATGTAAGCGGCAAGGCTGAAAACCAACTCTGAACCAACACTTTGATCCTTCAGGTGGCACTGCATTAAAAACCGATAGATGTGATATGTGTTTTAATTACTGCAATGTGGGGAAATCCCGCAGTAACACGTACCTCACGATTTCTTGCATGGCACGATATTCAGCAGCTTTGTGGTGCACTGATGCGACGGTCAGCTGAAGCAATATATTTTCATTTATTCCTATGCGAGGACAGCATGCTGACGTCCACACTTCATGCTGTAGTTATGCGTATACATATCCTACAAGCCAGTACAGGTGTTCCTGAACAGCTGCACATCGCAGGGGGACATGCGGTGAAATCAGCTGGCCAGGCAGCTTCATACCGTGCCATGCACTCAGACGCTGGCCAGTCCTCATGAGAGCATGAGCGCCCGCACACACGTACACTCCAGTTGTGGTGTCAGCAGCGGTCAGCTGGACCAGCTGAGTGCTGTGTACTACACTTCAGCAGCCAGCTGGTCCAGCACCACATTGTGCTGGACAGTGACAGCTGACAATGTTGGATTCATGGGTTTGCGCGTGTGTGTTTGTGGTGGTGGAGGGGGATACACTCCACAAGCCATTTGTGTTAGGGGTGGGGAGCGGACCATGATGACACACTCCACACTCGGCGCTCCATTTGTGTGTGTGTGTGTGTGTGTGTGTATGTGTGTGTGTGTGGGGGGGGTTCGACACACTCACACCCATGTGTGTTGCACGGTTCGTGTGGCACTTAAACACTTTTCACAGACAGGTTGAATGTGCTCGCCTGCTGTCTACTATCATACCAGATGCACGAATAGCCTCACCTTTTCTAAGTGTGCAGCGAGTGGTGTTAGATGGTCACACTTGGAATTTAGCCAACACCTGCCGAGAGGAGGAATGAATAAGCACGCGCAAGGTATTCACAGTCTTTCGGCCCCTTGTGCGTGCGAGTGTTGTGGTGACAGGTGTACAAGGCATTTGAGGCGACTCAGATTTTTCACGAATGACATGCAATTCCTCCTTGGTGCACTAATTGGCTTCAATCGCATTATATGTGAAAGAGCCCTAAAGAAAACAGTTCATGGCCAATGTGCTCCACAGTATTAGTTGTATAATTTTAGCCAAAAACATGGGAGATATGGACTGCATTTCTAACTCTGAAACAAGCTGGGGATCCAGAGGTTTGTGTGCCCCAACTGACTACACTAGGATCAATAAAGAAGAAAAATTCAATGTGATTTCAGTGAAGAGAAATTATCAGACTCTGATTTGGTCAACCAATTCCAAGGAAGGTTTTGCATATTACTGCATCACATTTTCAGTGTCAGATCACAAATCCCCTAACAGAGGAAGAGTGTATGCTGCACAGTGAAAATAATGTGCAAATACAGTGTGGAAATTCAGATAGCACCAACAAGCTCCTATACACTGTTGGAGGATAACCACCTCTTACCTGCTATCCTATTTAACCAAGTTGGTGGCATGAATTACATTTGACATTAAATTAAACAAATTAAACACTTATGTGTGCAATTCTTATGTTTCTTTTAAAGATTAAAAAAAAATATTAAAAGATAAAAAAAAAAGGTTATGTAAGGGCCCTTTCACACATAACATGACTGGTCAAATGGTGCATGACGCAGGATTTGAATGGCACGTGAAATTTTGCAGCTGCCTTGAACACCTCGTAGAGCAGTCGCCACAACCATTCGGCCACAGCACATGCACTCTACATTCTCATTTCACTTGTGCTGGAACCCCATTCGAATGGCAAGCAAGATGAGGTCACACTGCCATCTGATCGTGCTTGCAACATTCACACTGCATGTCATACGCAGGTCGAACAAATCCTGGCGTGGTCCAGGAGCTTTTCAAAATCATCGGCCATGATGAACACTGGCCGATGGCATGATCGAGGCAGCCTTCACACCAGCGGCTGAATTATGGCAAATGCCGGGTGAGTGGCCATTTGACCCAGGTGCCACTGATGAACATCCAATGCCACACACTTTTCTAAGTGTCCTGCGAGTGTGCCATTTCCCCCAAGCAACATAAATGGCATGTGAGTGTGTCATGTGTCTCTCCCTCTCCTTGAGCAACACAAATGGCATGTTAAATTATAACAAAGAACAATAAAAAATACTAATAAAACAATGATCAGCATGTCATGAGAGCCCGGACACAAGTGTGCATTACTGTGGTGTGTTGAGAGTTGTTGTTCTACATGGTACAATATGTGTTCTCCAGCTGTGATTTGCACCAGACAGGTGGGCGTGTTGGCAACAAACCGCAGCAGCTCAGCACTTTGCCTTCGCTATTCACAGGGTTGATTCCATGCGGGCTCCTCACCTCACCGTCCTTACGATTGCACCACTGATTTGCTCCCAGATGTGACATTACCTTCCAGTCATCTGTACAATCTCTCGCGCCCGGAGAGTGAATCAGTGGACTCCCTGGGGGCTGGATTGATTTGGCCCTCGTCGTCCCATCTAGGGGCAGGCTTCTTCTTTGTCAGCAAGAAAAACGTCACTCACTAAGAGCATTGAATATGGGTCGTGGCTGGGTCTTCCAGCATGATAATTATCCAAAACACACAGCCAGGGCAACTAAGGAGTGGCTCCGTAAGAAGCACGTTATGGTGCTGGAGTGGCCTAACCAGTCTCCAGACATGAACTAAATGGAGAATCTTTGGAATGAGCTGAAACTCAAAATCTGAAAGACATGGAGAAGATCTGTATGGAGGACGAGACAGAAATCCCTGCTGCAGAGTGCAAACTTGGTCAAGAACTACAGGAAACATCTGACCTCAGTCATTAAATATCTTTCTATAGGTTGAAGAGAATTTACTTCTCCCAAAGAAAAGGCTTGTTACTATACAAAACACACAAATGTAGCCTCCAGTTGTCATAACTAGCAGGTTCCACATTCCCATGGTGCGTCTTTCCTACATTTGCCACAGGTGTATTTTTGGCATTGTACACAACATTCAGTGCTTCTGTTATTATTGCAGAGTACACACACCTGGCACTGTCTTTTTCTTCTGAGAAACTCTCATCTCACAACACTGCTGTTTGCACTCTTCCCCTAGTGCCTTTTCCTGCAAATGTCTGTTTTGTTACTCGGTGAGTTCCAGCATGAACAACTGCCTACTTTCTTTTGATCTTGTACATGCTGTGTATAACGTATGTGACTTTGGGGCATCAGTGTCCAACAGGTTGTAAAACACAGTCATGGGCCATCTCCGTGTTCCTGCACGCACGCAGTAGTTGTGTATTTTCTGGTCTATGATATCAACACCACATTTGAAATGGTTGTACTCAACAACAGTGTTCAATTTTTGTTTTGGTTGTATACAATTTCCACTTTCTGATGCATGGTGCTCAGAAGACAGACATATTTCTTTTTTGTTGCTGTGTAAGCCATCAGCAAGGCACTTCCAGATGTGAATGCCTATGTTGAGTACAACTGGCGGTTCAAGGATTCTTTGGCAGTTGCTGGTAACTCCCGACAATTTTTCTTGATGGTGCCAAGCAGATTTGTTTTTTGTTAAAGAAGCCTGTTAGCCAAAGACAGAGAAGTGAAGAAATTGTCCTTAGTTACAGTCCTTGCCTGGTCCATAAATTGATGGTTCCATCAACTTCAAAACAACATTCTCTGACAGCCTCTCTCCCGCCGGACGAGTGGGATCTTTTCCCAACTAAGGGAGGGCATTACACATGTATTTCATGTCCAGATCTGCTGCAATCCAAAACTTGATTCCAAACTTGTCAGGCTTGGATGCAGTGTATTGCAGAAAGGGACAACAAACCTTTGACGGAAGTAATTGCTCATCCACGGTAACATGCTGCCCTGGACTGTAGGATGACACACACTTCTGAAGAAACCACTGCCAGATGTCAGAATTTGCTACAAATTTTTCCATTTGTAAGCATTCCTTGCGGGTGTCATTGTTGAAGCGAAGGTTCGACAACAAGGACACCCACAAAGAATGCGGTTATGGGGCATTATGGCTTTGATATCTGGGTTGCCAAATCTATTGGCCCACATGATTTGCATAGCACCAATGTAGCCCTTGGCAGCACTTCAGAAAAGGATTGCAAGGAATGCCATCAGCACATAGATGCTCATCTGCCAGCTGGGGTTTGTTCTACGGCCCTCCTGGACTGTTCAGTCTCTGATGGTCAACAACATGCTGATATCCACCAAACACAGGAAGCTTTGAAGGCGAGTTGTGATTTTCTGTTTTGCAAACTCTGTTAGCCCTCCAGATCCACTGAATGCTGTCTGTGGAGTTTCATGAACAGAATAGTCTCCAGCGCTGCAGTGGAACCAAACTGTGCCATCTTTCACCTTCTCTGTGGATCCAGGTGTTATGCTCAAATCAGCAACTTTTTGTTTTTTTGCTACGAGGTGGGTTGCCATGCTTTGTGTCTTCCACAAAGCATGGCACCCATAACCACTGTTGTCGTGTGTTACCTGTGCTGCTCCACAGCCTGTCCAGTGGATTTTTATTTTATTTTTTAGCACTGTTGTCGTGTGTTACCTGCGCTGCTCCACAGCCTGTTCAGTGGATTTTGTTTTGTTTTTTGGCACTGTTGTCGTGTGTTACCTGTGCTGCTCCACAGCCTGTCCAGTGGATTTTTATTTTATTTTTTGGCACTGTTGTCGTGCGTTACCTGTGCTGCTCCACAGCCTGTCCAGTGGATTTTGATTTGATTTTTTATTTATTTATTTATTTTTTTTAGCACTGTTGTCGTGTGTTACCTGTGCTGCTCCACAGCCTGTCTAGTGGATTTTTATTTTATTTTTTACCACTGTTGTCGTGTGTTACCTGTGCTGCTCCACAGCCTGTCTAGTGGATTTTTATTTTATTTTTACCACTGTTGTCGTGTGTTACCTGTGCTGCTCCACAGCCTGTCCAGTGGATTTTTATTTAGCGCTGTTGTCGTGCGTTGCCTGTGCTGCTCCACAGCCTGTCCAGTGGATTTTATTTTATTTATTTTATTTTAGCACTGTTGTTGTGCGTTACCTGTGCTGCTCCACAGCCTGTCTAGTGGATTTTTATTTTGTTTTAGCACTGTTGTCGTGCGTTACCTGTGCTGCTCCACAGCCTGTCCAGTGGATTTTGATTTAGCACTGTTGTCGTGCGTTACCTGTGCTGCTCCACAGCCTGTCCAGTGGATTTTTATTTTGTTTTAGCACTGTTGTCGTGCGTTGCCTGTGCTGCTCCACAGCCTGTCCAGTGGATTTTTATTTTTATTTTATTTTTTAGCACTGTTGTTGTGCGTTACCTGTGCTGCTCCACAGCCTGTCTAGTGGATTTTTATTTTATTTTAGCACTGTTGTCGTGCGTTACCTGTGCTGCTCCACAGCCTGTTTAGTGTCGGATTCCCTGTTTGGGAATCCGCTAGCTTAGCGTAGCTACTAGCTCTTAGCCGTTTTAGCATGGCGGCTTCTCCTGTCTCTCCCGTACTTTTCTGCTCTGGGTGTGAAATGTTTAGTTATTCCTCGGCCTCTTTTAGCAGTAACGGTGCTTGTAATAAGTGCAGCTTATTCGTAGCTTTGGAGGCCAGGCTGGGCGAATTGGAGGCTCGGCTCCGCACCGTGGAAAATTCTACAGCTGGCCAGGCCCCTGTGGTCAGTGCAGACCAAGGTAGCTTAGCCGCCGTTAGTTCCCCCCTGGCAGACCCCGTGCAGTCGGGAAGGCAGGCTGACTGGGTGACTGTGAGGAGGAAGCGTAGCCCTAAACAGAAGCCCCGTGTACACCGTCAACCCGTTCACATCTCTAACCGTTTTTCCCCACTCGACGATACACTCGCCGAGGATCAAACTCTGGTTATTGGCGACTCTGTTTTGAGAAATGTGAAGTTGGCGACACCAGCAACCATTGTCAATTGTCTTCCGGGGGCCAGAGCAGGCGACATCGAAGGACATTTGAAATTGCTGGCTAAGGCTAAGCGTAAATTTGGTAAGATTGTAATTCACGTCGGCAGTAATGACACTCGGTTACGCCAATCGGAGGTCACTAAAATTAGCATTGAATCGGTGTGTAACTTTGCAAAAACAATGTCGGACTCTGTTGTTGACTCTGACTCTGGGCCCCTCCCCAGTCGGACCGGGAGTGACATGTTTAGCCGCATGTTCTCCTTGAATTGCTGGCTGTCTGAGTGGTGTCCAAAAAATGAGGTGGGCTTCATTGATAATTGGCAAAGCTTCTGGGGAAAACCTGGTCTTGTTAGGAGAGACGGCATCCATCCCACTTTAGAGGGAGCAGCTCTCATTTCTAGAAATCTGGCCAATTTTTTGGGATCCTCCAAACTGTGACTGTCTAGCGTTGGGACCAGGAGGCAGAGCTGTGGTCTTATACACCTCTCTGCAGCTTCTCTCCCCCTGCCATCCCCCTATTACCCCATCCCCGTAGAGACGGTGCCTGCTCCCAGACCACCAATAACTAGCAAAAATCTATTTAAGTATAAAAATTCAAAAAGAAAAAATAATATAGCACCTTCAATTGCACCACAGACTAAAACAGTTAAATGTGGTCTATTAAACATTAGGTCTCTCTCTTCTAAGTCCCTGTTGGTAAATGATATAATAATTGATCAACGTATTGATTTATTTTGCCTAACAGAAACTTGGTTACAGCAGGATGAATATGTTAGTTTAAATGAGTCAACACCCCCGAGTCACACTAACTGTCAGAATGCTCGTAGCACGGGCCGGGGCGGAGGATTAGCAGCAATCTTCCATTCCAGCTTATTAATTCATCAAAAACCTAGACAGAGCTTTAATTCATTTGAAAGCTTGTCTCTTAGTCTTGTCCATCCAAATTGGAAGTCCCAAAAAACAGTTTTATTTGTTATTATCTATCGTCCACCTGGTCGTTACTGTGAGTTTCTCTGTGAATTTTCAGACCTTTTGTCTGACTTAGTGCTTAGCTCAGATAAGATAATTATAGTGGGCGATTTTAACATCCACACAGATGCTGAGAATGACAGCCTCAACACTGCATTTAATCTATTATTAGACTCTATCGGCTTTGCTCAAAAAGTAAATGAGTCCACCCACCACTTTAATCATATTTTAGATCTTGTTCTGACTTATGGTATGGAAATAGAAGACTTAACAGTATTCCCTGAAAACTCCCTTTTGTCTGATCATTTTTTAATAACATTTACATTTACCCTGATGGACTACCCTGCAGTGGGGAATAAGTTTCATTACACTAGAAGTCTTTCAGAAAGCGCTGTAACTAGGTTTAAGGATATGATTCCTTCTTTATGTTCTCTAATGTCATATACCAACACAGAGCAGAGTAGCTACCTAAACTCTGTAAGGGAGTTAGAGTATCTTGTCAATAGTTTTACATCCTCATTGAAGACAACTTTGGATGCTGTAGCTCCTCTGAAAAAGAGAGCTTTAAATCAGAAGTGTCTGACTCCGTGGTATAACTCACAAACTCGTAGCTTAAAGCTGATAACCCGTAAGTTGGAGAGGAAATGGCGTCTCACTAATTTAGAAGATCTTCACTTAGCCTGGAAAAAGAGTTGGTTGCTCTATAAGAAAGCCCTTCGTGAAGCTAGGACATCTTTCTACTCATCACTAATTGAAGAAAATAAGAACAACCCCAGGTTTCTTTTCAGCACTGTAGCCAGGCTGACAAAGAGTCAGAGCTCTATTGAGCTGAGTATTCCATTAACTTTAACTAGTAATGACTTCATGACTTTCTTTGCTAACAAAATTTTGACTATTAGAGAAAAAATTACTCATAACCATCCCAAAGATGTATCATTATCTTTGGCTGCTTTCAGTGATGCCGGTATTTGGTTAGACTCTTTCTCTCCGATTGTTCTGTCTGAGTTATTTTCATTAGTTACTTCATCCAAACCATCAACATGCTTATTAGACCCCATTCCTGCCAGGCTGCTCAAGGAAGTCCTACCATTATTTAATGCTTCAATCTTAAATATGATCAATCTATCTTTGTTAGTTGGTTATGTACCACAGGCCTTTAAGGTGGCAGTAATTAAACCATTACTTAAAAAGCCATCACTTGACCCAGCTATCTTAGCTAATTATAGGCCAATCTCCAACCTTCCTTTTCTCTCAAAGATTCTTGAGAGGGTAGTTGTAAAACAGCTAACTGATCACCTGCAGAGGAATGGTCTATTTGAAGAGTTTCAGTCGGGTTTTAGAATTCATCATAGTACAGAAACAGCATTAGTGAAGGTTACAAATGATCTTCTTATGGCTTCGGACAGTGGACTTATCTCTGTGCTTGTTCTGTTGGACCTCAGTGCTGCTTTTGATACTGTTGACCATAAAATTTTATTACAGAGATTAGAGCATGTCATAGGTATTAAAGGCATTGCGCTGCGGTGGTTTGAATCATATTTGTCTAATAGATTACAGTTTGTTCATGTAAATGGGGAATCTTCTTCACAGACTAAAGTTAATTATGGAGTTCCACAAGGTTCTGTGCTAGGACCAATTTTATTCACTTTATACATGCTTCCCTTGGGCAGTATTATTAGACGGTATTGCTTAAATTTTCATTGTTACGCAGATGATACCCAGCTTTATCTATCCATGAAGCCAGAGGATACGCACCAATTAGCTAGACTGCAGGATTGTCTTGCAGACATAAAGACATGGATGACCTCTAATTTCCTGCTTTTGAACTCAGATAAAGCTGAAGTTATTGTACTTGGCCCCACAGGTGTTAGAAGCATGGTGTCTGGCCAGATCGTTACTCTGGATGGCATTTCCCTGATCTCTAGTAATACTGTGAGAAATCTTGGAGTTATTTTTGATCAGGATATGTCATTCAAAGCGCATATTAAACAAATATGTAGGACTGCCTTTTTGCATTTACGCAATATCTCTAAAATCAGAAAGGTCTTGTCTCAGAGTGATGCTGAAAAACTAATTCATGCATTTATTTCCTCTAGGCTGGACTATTGTAATTCATTATTATCAGGTTGTCCTAAAAGTTCCCTAAAAAGCCTTCAGTTGGTTCAGAATGCTGCAGCTAGAGTACTGACGGGGACTAGCAGGAGAGAGCATATCTCACCCGTGTTGGCCTCCCTTCATTGGCTTCCTGTTAATGCTAGAATAGAATTTAAAATTCTTCTTCTTACTTATAAGGTTTTGAATAATCAGGTCCCATCTTATCTTAGGGACCTCGTAGTACCATATTACCCCATTAGAGCGCTTCGCTCTCAGACTGCGGGCTTACTTGTAGTTCCTAGGGTTTGTAAGAGTAGAATGGGAGGCAGAGCCTTCAGCTTTCAGGCTCCTCTCCTGTGGAACCAGCTCCCAATTCAGATCAGGGAGACAGATACCCTCTCTACTTTTAAGATTAGGCTTAAAACTTTCCTTTTCGCTAAGGCTTATAGTTAGGGCTGGATCGGGTGACCCTGGACCATCCCTTGGTTATGTTGCTTTAGACGTAGACTGTGTTTCATAATTATTGTATGGCCTTGCCTTGCAATGTGGAGCGCCTTGGGGCAACTGTTTGTTGTGATTTGGCGCTATACAAGAAAAAAGTTGATTGATTGATTGATTCCTCCTCATCCCATGTAGCCTCTGTGTTTGAACTGTCCTGCTCAATCACATACTTGACCACCTCTCTCCTGGTGCGTCTTTGGAGGGGAGGATTTACTGGTGCAAGAGCAGTCATATCCTCATCACTTGAATAATCTGTTCACTTGAATAATCCGTGATGAATTTTCATTCTGAAATGCAAAGTCGCCCACATTTCCACCATCAGATTCACAGTCTGACATGCTCTGCAGCATTGCTAAGGGCTCCTGAGCACTGATCCTTCTTGATTGCATTGGTTGTGACATTGTAAAATCTGAGGTCTGTGTGTGGTTGAACTCTCAGCTCAGTGAGAGTTCAAAGGGAGGAGGTTGGTGCAGAAGTGAAACTGCCTTCAAGTGTTAATTGGCACATTCCAAAGAAACAATAGGCTGCTTTTCTCAGCTGAAACCTGTGTCAGCCTCCATGTGTTATTACATATGCAGGCGATACAAACCACACAGGGACTCTGCTCATTTATATAACAAGGAGGAGGTTGGACATATGCTAAACTTGGGGGGATTTTCCCTGCAGACTAAATTCTGCTCTCTGGGCCTATTTGTGTTAATTTTCACTGTTGCTGAACTTTGTATGAAATCATAGTCATATCATATATCATATTGATGTGACATATTGAGATACAGTAATTTGGCCATATTGTACAGTCCAGCTGTCAATTAGCTGAAAACTTTGAAAATTAATTTACATTTACATAAAAAATGCTTAAAGTGACAGGGGGTTAAGAGGGCTGTAATTTGGGGGTCTGTGGGGTGGAGCCCCCCCAGAAGTGGAAAGGCAAAAAAATAAAAAAATTTAAGTGGTAGGGGGTCTGCTGAAAGGTTTTAGCCATGCTCTTGCGCCCCAGAACCATTGTACTGAAAAAGTCTGAAGGACCTAATGACATGGTTAGATAGTGAGGAGTTTCCAGGCATGTGAGAGGCAAATACAGAAAAATACTTAAAAAGGAAGGAGGCCCCCCAGAAGCTGAAAGGTTTTAGCCATGCTAATGCTTCCCCGAAGGATTTACTCAAAAAAAAAAAAAAAGTCAGAAGGACCTACATGACATGTTGAGATGCTGAAGAGGTTCGCTCATTCATGTGCATATACATATTAGTACCTGGTTACTTCCTGTTATTCTTAAGAGCTTTGATCATGTTCAAACTTCTTTCAATGGGGTATTCAAAGTGACTATGGCTTGAAATGTGTTGGATCATGATCCATCGGGGTAAAAAAATTGAAGCCAAAGCAGTCATGGTGAATATTTGTTGCGGTTTTGTTCAAATTTGAACAGCTCGACGCAGCTTTGTTTATACAGCACTTTAAAACAGCTACATCTGTCACAAAGTGCTGTACATGACATAAAATATTACTGTCTCATATATTGTATGTGACAATAAAACAATAGAACAAGTTAAAAAACTGAAAAAATGAAAAGAGTAACCAACAAATAAATATAATTAAGAATTAAAATAGAGTCTCATGCTGACTCACTTAGACTGACTTGACTGCCTCTACTGGTGGTTGGCTCTCACTGCGGTATTGTATCACTTACTGTTCCGGAGCACAGCGGTGTTTTGCTGTATCTGTTAGCTGTTTAATCTGTGCAGTTAGATTGAGCTAGTTAACTAGATAATGATGTGTTTCACAGTGTAATCTTCACGTGCCTTAACTAAAGCACTCCCTCTGCTGAATCACCTCTAAATTATTTACACATTATTCACTTTGTGTGTTTTTAGTAATCCGCTAGCTTAGCGCAGCTACTAGCTCTTAGTCGGTTTAGCATGGCGGCTTCTCCTGTCTCTCCCGCACTTTTCTGCTCTGGGTGTGAAATGTTTAGTTATTCCTCGGCCTCCTTCAGCAGTAACGGTACTTGTAATAAGTGTAGCTTATTCGTAGCTTTGGAGGCCAGGCTGGGCGAATTGGAGACTCGGCTCCACACCTTAGAAAATCCTACAGCTAGCCAGGCCCCTGTAGTCGGTGCGGACAAGGTAGCTTTGCCGCCGTTAGTTCCCCTCCGGCAGATCCCGAGCAGCCGGGAAAGCAGGCCGACTGGGTGACTGTGAGGAGGAAGCGTAGTTCTAAACAGAAGCCCCGTGTACACTGCCAACCTTTCACATTTCTAACCGTTTTTCTCCACTCGGCGACACACCCGCCGAGGAACAAACTCTGGTTATTGGCGATTCTGTTTTCAGAAATGTGAAGTTAGCGACACCAGCAACCATAGTCAATTGTCTTCCAGGGGCCAGAGCAGGTGACATTGAAGGAAATTTGAAACTGCTGGCTAAGGCTAAACGTAAATTTGGTAAGATTGTAATTCACGTCGGCAGTAATGACACCCGGTTACGCCAATCGGAGGTCACTAAAATTAACATTGAATCGGTGTGTAACTTTGCAAAAACAATGTCGGACTCTGTAGTTTTCTCTGGGCCCCTCCCCAATCGGACCGGGAGTGACATGTTCAGCCGCATGTTCTCCCTGAATTGCTGGCTGTCTGAGTGGTGTCCAAAAAATTAGGTGGGCTTCATAGATAATTGGCAAAGCTTCTGGGGAAAACCTGGTCTTGTTAGGAGAGACGGCATCCATCCCACTTTGGATGGAGCAGCTCTCATTTCTAGAAATATGGCCAATTTTCTTAAATCCTCCAAACCGTGACTATCCAGGGTTGGGACCAGGAAGCAGAGTTGTAGTCTTACACACCTCTCTGCAGCTTCTCTCCCCCTGCCATCCCCTCATTACCCCATCCCCCTAGAGACGGTGCCTGCTCCCAGACCACCAATAACCAGCAAAAATCTATTTAAGCATAAAAATTCAAAAAGAAAAAATGTAAATGAGTCCACCCACCACTTTAATCATACCTTAGATCTTGTTCTGACTTATGGTATGGAAATTGAAGCCTTAACAGTATTCCCTGAAAACCCCCTTCTGTCTGATAATTTCTTAATAACATTTACATTTACTCTGATGGACTACCCAGCAGTGGGGAATAAGTTTCATTACAGTAGAAGTCCTCCAGAAAGCGCTGTAACTAGGTTTAAGGATATGATTCCTTCTTTATGTTCTCCAATGCCATATACCAACACAGGGCGGAGTAGCTACCTAAACTCTGTGAGTGAGATAGATTATCTCGTCAATAGTTTTATATCCTCTTTGAGGACAACTTTGGATGCTGTAGCTCCTCTGAAAAAGAGAACCTTAAATCAGAAGTGCCTGACTCCGTGGTATAACTCACAAACTTGCAGCTTAAAGCAGAAAACCCATAAGTTGGAGAGGAAATGGCATCTCGCTAACTTAGAAGATCTTCACTTAGCCTGGAAAAAGAGTCTGTTGCTCTATAAAAAAGCCCTCCGTAAAGCTAGGACATCTTACTACTCATCACTAATTGAAGAAAATAAGAACAACCCCAGGTTTCTTTTCAGCACTGTAGCCAGGCTGACAAAGAGTCAGTGCTCTATTAAGCCGAGTATTCCTTTAACTTTAACTAGCAATGACTTCATGACTTTCTTTGCTAATAAAATTTTAACTATTAGAGAAAAAATTAATAAAGACATATCGTTCTCTTTGGCTGCTTTCAGTGATGCCGGTATTTGGTTAGACGCTTTCTCTCCGATTGTTCTGTCTGAGTTATTTTCATTAGTTACTTCCTCCAAACCATCAACATGTCTATTAGACCCCATTCCTACCAGGCTGCTCAAGGAAGCCGTACCATTAATTAATGCTTCGGTCTTAAATATGATCAATCTATCTTTATTAGTTGGCTATGTACCACAGGCTTTTAAGGTGGCAGTAATTAAACCATTACTTAAAAAGCCATCACTTGACCCAGCTATCTTAGCTAATTATAGGCCAATCTCCAACCTTCCTTTTCTCTCAAAAATTCTTGAAAGGGTAGTTGTAAAACAGCTAACTGATCATCTGCAGAGGAATGGTCTATTTGAAGAGTTTCAGTCAGGGTTTAGAATTCATCATAGTACAGAAACAGCATTGGTGAAGGTTACAAATGATCTTCTTATGGCCTCAGACAGTGGACTCATCTCTGTACTTGTTCTGTTAGACCTCAGTGCTGCTTTTGATATTGTTGACCATAAAATTTTATTACAGAGATTCGAGCATGCCATAGGTATTAAAGGCACTGCGCTGCAGTGGTTTGAATCATATTTATCTAATAGATTACAATTTGCTCATGTAAATGGGGAATCTTCTTCACAGACTAAGGTTAATTATGGAGTTCCACAAGGTTCTGTGCTAGGACCAATTTTATTCACTTTATACATGCTTCCCTTAGGCAGTATTATTAGACAACATTGCTTAAATTTTCATTGTTACGCAGATGATACCCAGCTTTATCTATCCATGAAGCCAGAGGACACACACCAATTAGCTAAACTGCAGAATTGTCTTACAGACATAAAGACATGGATGACCTCTAATTTCCTGCTTTTAAACTCAGATAAAACTGAAGTTATTGTACTTGGCCCCACAAGTCTTAGAAACATGGTGTATAACCAGATCCTTACTCTGGATGGCATTGCCCTGACCTCTAGTAATACTGTGAGAAATCTTGGAGTCATTTTTGATCAGGATATGTCATTCAATGTGCATATTAAAAAAATATGTAGGACTGCTTTTTTGCATTTCCGCAATATCTCTAAAATTAGAAAGGTCTTGTCTCAGAGTGATGCTGAAAAACTAATTCATGCATTTATTTCCTCTAGGCTGGACTATTGTAATTCATTATTATCAGGTTGTCCTAAAAGTTCCCTGAAAAGCCTTCAGTTAATTCAAAATGCTGGAGCTAGAGTACTGACAGGGACTAGAAGGAGAGAGCATATTTCACCCATATTGGCTTCTCTTCATTGGCTTCCTGTTAATTCTAGAATAGGATTTAAAATTCTTCTTCTTACTTATAAGGTTTTGAATAATCAGGTCCCATCTTATCTTAGGGACCTCATAGTACAATATCACCCCAATAGAGCGCTTCGCTCTCAGACTGCAGGCTTACTTGTAGTTGCTAGGGTTTTTAAGAGTAGAATGGGAGGCAGAGCCTTCAGCTTTCAGACTCCTCTCCTCTGGAACCAGCTCCCAATTCAGATCAGGGAGACAGACACCCTCTCTACTTTTAAGATTAGGCTTAAAACTTTCCTTTTTGCTAAAGCTTATAGTTAGGGCTGGATCAGGTGACCCTGAACCATCCCTTAGTTATGCTGCTATAGACTTAGACTGCTGGGGGGGTTCCCATGATGCACCCAGTGTTTCTTTCTCTTTTTGCTCTGTATGCACCACTCTGCATTTAATCATTAGTGATTGATCTCTGCTCCCCTCCACAGCATGTCTTTTTCCTGGTTCTCTCCCTCAGCCCCAACCAGTCGCAGCAGAAGACTGCCCCTGCCTGAGCCTGGTTCTGCTGGAGGTTTCTTCCTGTTAAAAGGGAGTTTTTCCTTCCCACTGTCGCCAAGTGCTTGCTCACAGGGGGTCATTTTGACCGTTGGGGTTTTTCCGTAATTATTGTATGGCTTTGCCTTGCAATATAAAGCGCCTTGGGGCAACTGTTTGTTGTGATTTGGCGCTATATAAATAAAATTGATTTGATTTGATTTGGATTTAGGTTAAAAGCCAGGTAGTAAAAATAGGTTTTTTAAGGCAAGTTTTAAAAATAGTATGGGGTGAAGAAGCCATTTCAACTCCTTTTTGCAGGTTTTTGGATTGTGGCACTCCATGGTAGACCAGCGCCCTGTGGAATAGCCCTGTTACAGTCAATTTAAAGCCATTATTTCACCTAACCTGGAAGTGAAGGGGAGCTGAAGCACCCGGAAGGAACCCAGGCAAACACAGCAGGAGCATGCAAACTCCATACACACAGGACTGAAAGGTCAGAAAATCTGTAAATTGTACATGGTCACCTCCACAGCCTAACCAAAGCTGAATTATTTGACTTATGTCATCATAGACTTTAGCACTCAGGCTGTGCTGTAAAGTAAGTGTTGAGGTAGAAGGTCTGTAGTGTGTTACCCCATGGCTTGTCCTCTCTGAAACTGGTGTGTCCCTAAAGAGGCAGCATGGTCCCTTAACTCATTTCACCACATTAGGCAACAGATGTTGTAAACGGATTATCTTCACTGGTGGTGTAAGCATAGCTGCACAACTCTACTGACCTTGAACTGTCATTTTTTCCAAACACAAATACTCCTACACACCTCTGCACAATGAACACATCAAATAAAATTAATTAAGTAATGACCTTCATGTTTCCTATCAAGTCTTACTTTTTAAAAAAAGGGCACCATTTAGTGTAAGTCAGATGATGCCCCAGAACATTTTGTAATTCTCTATGCAGAAGTGGCAAGATCTATTTTGTGTGACAAAGGGCATATCATTTGACACACTGCAGCTTTCTTATTTTTATTTATTTATGTATTTATTTTCTTGACTGTGTTTCAAAACTGACTGACATAATAAGAATTACAAACTGCAGTTCAGTGCAGGAGATTATTCCATCAGATAATCTGGAAAAAAGTTCACCCATCCTGTTTCAACGAACATTCTGAATAAAGGTAAAACCTGGGTATAGTAATGAGCCAACATTTGAATTAGGCCAGATAGTCCAAGACAGACCCTGAGATCCATTTCTTTAAGTTAATGAGATGCCAGAGCAAAGCAGGAAATTTTTGAATTAAAAGTTAATCTTCATAGGATGGCTAATTTTGCTCTCATCTGTTACAGTTAACCCAAAACATAAGGTTAGGACCCAAAATGCAAGGAGACAATATGAAGTCAAATAATTTATTGTGAGAACAGAATATTTCAATAATGCACAATTGTGTGGAAGGGCACGCCAGAGCAGGGAGATGCTGACTTGACCAGAATAACTGCTGGACTGAGTTCTCAGACCAGATGGTTTGAGGATGTGAGACCAGGACCAGGTGGAGCTGACACGTGGCAGGAATGCTGGAAGCACAAGACAAGGAGTGATCAAAATATGGCGAAAGAACTGAGCCACAAGGAATAATCAAAGTGGCATTCACTGAGAAGGACTGAGGCCTGGTACCATGCAGGCAAAGCTGATTTTCTGGTGATTGTGGAGAGGCAGGATTGGGGTTTATAACAAGTAATATTGATTGCAATCTGGTGAGATTATCAGCTCCGTGATGCAGCACCTGGAGAGGGAAGGGGAGCAGAGCAGACACCAAGACAGCACAACATCATTTGTACTTGAATTGTGACAGAACCTCAACTTTGACATTTGGCCATGTGGTGATTTCTTTGGGCATGATCCAGAGAAGCTTATGTCGTCAGGATGGCAGTGGCTAGAGAAGGCCAAGGGGATGCCCAAGTATCACCAGGCTGCTGCAGATACAGTTGTGGTTGGCACTTCATGGCACGTACAGTGGGATAAAGGTATTGAACACATCATCGTTTCTCAGTAAATGTATTTCCAAAGGTGCTATTGGCCTGAAATTTTCACCAGATGTTCATAACAAGCCAGGCAATCTGCACATACAAAGAAATCAAACCATATATATATATATATATATATATATATATATATATATATATATATATATATATATATATATATATATATATATATATATATAATTTTTTTTTTTCAGAAAGTGGGCAAATGACTGTATGTCATGGTAATTTTGGGCTTTTGATGTTTTTGAAATCGAGAGTGGTGGCCAACAAGTTCACTTGTTTCTAGTGCAGAACGTTCCTGATTCAAAGCCACCCCTGCCTCTTCTCCATGTAAATTGGAGTTCCATCAAGAAGGGCATGTGGTGTAAAACTTATGCCAAATCAATATGCAGATCTACAGTATGTCGGATCTGCTGTGGTGACCACTTGTGAAAGGAGCTGAATGAACTTACTTAGTATCTGAAGACACTAACTCCAGACTTACTTAGTCTGAAGTGTACTTTTACAAGAGTTCAATGATGGTAACGCATACGTCATTGTTGTTGTCCTTTCGGCTGCTCCCATTTTGTATGGGGTCGTGTGTGCGTGTGTGTTTTTTTATGTGCCTATATGACAGGTTGCAGAAATGAAGCCAAGCACAGCATGAGAATGGTCTTTAAAACATGGCTCAAACCACAGATTTTTTTTCTGTTCCATCATATGTGTGGCCAGGAGAATGCGTAAAGCGTGATGCCTCTTCCAAAAGCATGAAACTGACCTTGTTTGGAATTAGTGCCGCAGCACCACACTACGCCATGCTAAGTTGCCAGATGTGGGATGGCGGCGAGTCTTGCTGAGGAAACCGCTTCTGTGAGTGAGACAGAATATGAATATTTGTGTGACGAGTGACCGCTGTTAACAGGAGAATCATGACATGGATCAGCTTCCAGCAGTATGTGTTATTGGCCAAGCTGAGCTAAAATGATGGCTAAGCTAAGCAGTACTGAGAGCCCCAGCAAGTCTGGAGAAGGCTAATGGAGGAACGCTGTGTTCTGTGGAAAGACAGGACCACACAGTTTACAAGTGTACAAGCAGAGCAGGAGTGAAACCAGAGGCACCACTTTCACAGTATGTAATCTACTGTGGTAGTACTGGGAACTGGAAACAGTCTCAAATGCAGTAAGGCAGGAGTTAAAGGAAACTATCTTTGAATTATGAATAAATGTGCAGCTGAAGTGACCAACACCAGGAGGTGAAGACACTGGCAGACAGGTTCCAGGTGCAGGGAGCCAGGCAGCCAGCAGAACTGGTGGGGATGCCGACTCCACAAAAAGAAGAAAAACCTTAATAAAAAAATGGGGCTGAATCATGAAACCTGGGGGGACAGAAATCAAGAGAATACTACCAATATTACCACTCCAGCTAATTTGAATTTGATTTGATGCAGGTGACTTGCAAACTTTAAATTAACCCAAGGTGTACAAGTAAGTGTGAATGTGTTTGTTTGTCAATAAGTGGGACTGCAATAGACTGGCATCCTGTTCAGGGTGTACCTCACCTCGTGCCCTGTGACTGCTGGAACAGGCTCCTGTCCCCCTCCCCTCATGACCCTTAATTGGAGTAAGCAGGTATAGAAAATGGATGGATAGATGATGGATAGTGTTGACTGGAGTGACATTTGCCATTTCATGTTATTCTGCTTTATACGTCCAGTTTTGCTGTGTGTTTGGGTCATTATCCTCTTGGAACACTCACTTATGGCCACATTTCAACCATCAAGCTGTTGATTTGAAATAACTGTGAAGAATTTTTGAGGTATTCATCCTCCTTCATTTTTTCTCCACTTTGGGCTATGTACCAGTACCACTGGTGGCCAAACAACTCCAGAGCATGATGCTTGCTACCACCACCATGTTTGACGACTGGTATGGTGTTCTTAGGTTTGAAAGCATCACCTATACTCCTCCAAATGCACCTCTTGTCATTGTAGCAAAATAGCTCAATCTTTGTCTCATCTCACCATAAACCTCTTCTAATGAAGACATTTGGTTATGGGTAGGTGGGGGGAAGGAGTAGGGTTAGTTTATGGTTAAGGTTAGGATTGGGGGTAGGAGGAGGGTTAGTAATAGTGAGTTAAAAAAAAAAACCCATCATGAAAATTTGAATCATTTTGTGAAAGGAGGACAAAACAAATGTGAGACTGGGCTGCAAACATAGAAAAAACAGAATCAGGCATTGAAAAGACAACAAATACAGTATAATTTGTCAGCATGAAGCAACAAGAAAAACAGAAGAAATACTAAGGTGATCGCTGGCCACTAGCCCTAAGCTTCAATCAATCAATCAATCAATTTTTTTATATAGCGCCAAATCACAACAAACAGTTGCCCCAAGGTGCTTTATATTGTAAGGCAAGGCCATACAATAATTATGTAAAACCCCAACGGTCAAAACGACCCCCTGTGAGCAAGCACTTGGCTACAGTGGGAAGGAAAAACTCCCTTTTAACAGGAAGAAACCTCCAGCAGAACCAGGCTCAGGGAGGGGCAGTCTTCTGCTGGGACTGGTTGGGGCTGAGGGAGAGAACCAGGAAAAAGACATGCTGTGGAGGGGAGCAGAGATCGATCACTAATGATTAACTGCAGAGTGGTGCATACAGAGCAAAAAGAGAAAGAAACAGTGCATCATGGGAACCCCCCAGCAGTCTACATCTATAGCAGCATAACTAAGGGATGGTTCAGGGTCACCTGATCCAGCCCTAACTATAAGCTTTAGCAAAAAGGAAAGTTTTAAGCCTAATCTTAAAAGTAGAGAGGGTGTCTGTCTCCCTGATCTGAATTGGGAGCTGGTTCCACAGGAGAGGAGCCTGAAAGCTGAAGGCTCTGCCTCCCATTCTACTCTTACAAACCCTAGGAACTACAAGTAAGCCTGCAGTCTGAGAGCGAAGCGCTCTATTGGGGTGATATGGTACTATGAGGTCCCTAAGATAAGATGGGACCTGATTATTCAAAACCTTATAAGTAAGAAGAAGAATTTTAAATTCTATTCTAGAATTAACAGGAAGCCAATGAAGAGAGGCCAATATGGGTGAGATATGCTCTCTCCTTCTAGTCCCCGTCAGTACTCTAGCTGCAGCATTTTGAATTAACTGAAGGCTTTTTAGGGAACTTTTAGGACAACCTGATAATAATGAATTACAATAGTCCAGCCTAGAGGAAATAAATGCATGAATTAGTTTTTCAGCATCACTCTGAGACAAGACCTTTCTGATTTTAGAGATATTGCGTAAATGCAAAAAAGCAGTCCTACATATTTGTTTAATATGCGCTTTGAATGACATATCCTGATCAAAAATGACTCCAAGATTTCTCACAGTATTACTAGAGGTCAGGGTAATGCCATCCAGAGTAAGGATCTGGTTAGACACCATGTTTCTAAGATTTGTGGGGCCAAGTACAATAACTTCAGTTTTATCTGAGTTTAAAAGCAGGAAATTAGAGGTCATCCATGTCTTTATGTCTGTAAGACAATCCTGCAGTTTAGCTAATTGGTGTGTGTCCTCTGGCTTCATGGATAGATAAAGCTGGGTATCATCTGCGTAACAATGAAAATTTAAGCAATACCGTCTAATAATACTGCCTAAGGGAAGCATGTATAAAGTGAATAAAATTGGTCCTAGCACAGAACCTTGTGGAACTCCATAATTAACTTTAGTCTGTGAAGAAGATTCCCCATTTACATGAACAAATTGTAATCTATTAGACAAATATGATTCAAACCACCGCAGCGCAGTGCCTTTAATACCTATGGCATGCTCTAATCTCTGTAATAAAATTTGATGGTCAACAGTATCAAAAGCAGCACTGAGGTCTAACAGAACAAGCACAGAGATGAGTCCACTGTCCGAGGCCATAAGAAGATCATTTGTAACCTTCACTAATGCTGTTTCTGTACTATGATGAATTCTAAAACCTGACTGAAACTCTTCAAATAGACCATTCCTCTGCAGATGATCAGTTAGCTGTTTTACAACTACCCTTTCAAGAATTTTTGAGAGAAAAGGAAGGTTGGAGATTGGCCTATAATTAGCTAAGATAGCTGGGTCAAGTGATGGCTTTTTAAGTAATGGTTTAATTACTGCCACCTTAAAAGCCTGTGGTACATAGCCAACTAACAAAGATAGATTGATCATATTTAAGATCGAAGCATTAAATAATGGTAGGGCTTCCTTGAGCAGCCTGGTAGGAATGGGGTCTAATAAGCATGTTGATGGTTTGGATGAAGTAACTAATGAAAATAACTCAGACAGAACAATCGGAGAGAAAGAGTCTAACCAAATACCGGCATCACTGAAAGCAGCCAAAGATAACGATACGTCTTTGGGATGGTTATGAGTAATTTTTTCTCTAATAGTCATGAAGTCATTACTAGTTAAAGTTAATGGAATACTCAGCTCAATAGAGCTCTGACTCTTTGTCAGCCTGGCTACAGTGCTGAAAAGAAACCTGGGGTTGTTCTTATTTTCTTCAATTAGTGATGAGTAGAAAGATGTCCTAGCTTTACGGAGGGCTTTTTTATAGAGCAACAGACTCTTTTTCCAGGCTAAGTGAAGATCTTCTAAATTAGTGAGACGCCATTTCCTCTCCAATTTACGGGTTATCTGCTTTAAGCTACGAGTTTGTGAGTTATACCACGGAGTCAGACACTTCTGATTTAAAGCTCTCTTTTTCAGAGGAGCTACAGCATCCAAAGTTGTCTTCAATGAGGATGTAAAACTATTGACGAGATACTCTATCTCCCTTACAGAGTTTAGGTAGCTACTCTGCACTGTGTTGGTATATGGCATTAGAGAACATAAAGAAGGAATCATATCCTTAAACCTAGTTACAGCGCTTTCTGAAAGACTTCTAGTGTAATGAAACTTATTCCCCACTGCTGGGTAGTCCATCAGAGTAAATGTAAATGTTATTAAGAAATGATCAGACAGAAGGGAGTTTTCAGGGAATACTGTTAAGTCTTCTATTTCCATACCATAAGTCAGAACAAGATCTAAGATATGATTAAAGTGGTGGGTGGACTCATTTACTTTTTGAGCAAAGCCAATAGAGTCTAATAATAGATTAAATGCAGTGTTGAGGCTGTCATTCTCAGCATCTGTGTGGATGTTAAAATCGCCCACTATAATTATCTTATCTGAGCTAAGCACTAAGTCAGACAAAAGGTCTGAAAATTCACAGAGAAACTCACAGTAACGACCAGGTGGACGATAGATAATAACAAATAAAACTGGTTTTTGGGACTTCCAATTTGGATGGACAAGACTAAGAGTCAAGCTTTCAAATGAATTAAAGCTCTGTCTGGGTTTTTGATTAATTAATAAGCTGGAATGGAAGATTGCTGCTAATCCTCCGCCCCGGCCCGTGCTACGAGCATTCTGACAGTTAGTGTGACTCGGGGGTGTTGACTCATTTAAACTAACATATTCATCCTGCTGTAACCAGGTTTCTGTAAGGCAGAATAAATCAATATGTTGATCAATTATTATATCATTTACTAACAGGGACTTAGAAGAGAGAGACCTAATGTTTAACAGACCACATTTAACTGTTTTAGTCTGTGGTGCAGTTGAAGGTGCTATATTATTTTTTCTTTTTGAATTTTTATGCTTAAATAGATTTTTGCTGGTTATTGGTAGTCTGGGAGCAGGCACCGTCTCTACGGGGATGGGGTAATGAGGGGATGGCAGGGGGAAAGAAGCTGCAGAGAGGTGTGTAAGACTACAACTCTGCTTCCTGGTCCCAACCCTGGATAGTCACGGTTTGGAGGATTTAAGAAAATTGGCTGTTATATGGCTGGGGGGGCCTGGCTGCCGGTTTGTTTGTCTTTTGGTTTCCTCCCAGGTGGTTGCGTTTGGGACTGAGTGGCTGTGTTGCTGAGGCTGTCAGGACCTCACCCTGATCACCTGCGACTCGTCAGGACTCACAGCTGTGGTGCATCTGGATGGATTGGAACATGTTGGCATTTAAGACTGGAGTGCACAGTGTGTATTTGCCAGAGACTCGACCTTGTGACCAGACGGGTGAGATCGTCGTCTCGGGAGCCATCTCATCAACAGCGGATGCTGAGAACGTCCAGGTTTGATGCACAGTCTGTGAAAGAGGAGGGGGTGAGGTCTCACGCTCGTCAGCACACTTCCTGAGGTACGTTAGATTTTGTTACTAACAGTTATACAGTCAGTAAATGTGGTGTCCCTCACACCTTATTGTATTGAGCTGTTTGTTAGTCATGTATCAGCTTCCACTGCAGTGGAGTTTTGTGAACTGGATGTTCCATGCCTGCAGGTTGGGAAGCTGATCAGTAATCAAGCCAGGAAGTGTTTGCTGTTTGTACACCTTTAAGTGTTCTGTGTGTAGAGTGTGGACTCACATAATGGTTCCTTCTTTCACAGACTCGGTTGTTGCGGCCACCTGGGGGGTGTCGGCGGGGTCCTTGGGTCCGAAACAGCTTCTGGCTCCGGACCGTTAGCGCTGCTGGGAGCGCACCACGCCAGGCCGCACCTTTTTGTTATATTATCACTGTTATGTATTAAATTCAGTTAGCCTTTGAACCATGCTCTGCTTATTTCATACTGGGTCCTTCAAACGCTGGTCGGTTCTCCGAGCTGCGTCCGACTCATAACAGTAGTCTCTGGCCAAACATCACGGACCCAGCGGTAGCAGAGACGGTAACGCGCCGGGAAGGCGGCAGCAGACGTTCAGTGGTTATCCGGATCAGTTGCGGGGCTCTCTGCCCGGAAGGTGCGTGTTTGAGAACCCATTACTGGCTACTGATTTGTGCTCTCTTGCAGCCGTGTTCCTGTGTTGTGCCTTATCCGTGGGTCGTGGTGGAGTGTGACTGGCGACGGCTTCGCGTCACGCTCCGACCGGATAAGAGGTTTAAACGGGAGCTGCAAGAGTGCGTTTGTAATGGGTTCACGCGCACGGCGGAGCTCTGTTAGCACGGGTCGCTGGGCTTCCTGTGTTACAGTCGTAGCCCCGTTTCCCCGGATAAAGGTAACTACTGCGTCTGTTGTATCAGCTCCGGCGTTATTTAGTTGAGCACATTTTGGTTGTGTTGCACTCAGCTGCGCACACAAAAGCAGCTCGTTTGTTTTTTTCTGTCGCCAAAGGGTTTTTTCATTTTTAGCACTCTGGCTCCCCCTTGTGGTGACTGAATCACGTTACCGTCAAGCTCTTGAGTAGGAACAGCTGTGTTCCATTTGGTTGAGCTTGACGGTATAACTCACTGATTTGTTTTGTGTTAGTTCATTTTGTGTGGGTGTTTTTTGAGTTGGTTTTTGTGTGGGCTTTTATTTTTTGTTGTCCACTATTTGTCTGGGGGTGTGGCCCTGTAGCCTTTGCAAAAAAAACAAAAAAAAAAACAAAAAAAAAACAAAAACAGGGACCCAAACAACTGTGTGTTGGTCTGTTTGTTTTTTCTTTTGTTTCTTTTTGTTTCACATCCCCAGGGTTGGATGGAACGGTCCCCTGGGGGGGTGATGGGGTTGGTACTTGGGTTGTTTTTTCTTTTTGTTTTTTTGTTATGCCCTCTCTTCTCCTCTGACTCCAGCCGGGTGTGCCGTAGTGTCGGCATTGCTGGAGGGGGTGCAGTTAGGTTGTGCTGGGCGTTTCCCAGGTGGCCTCTGCACCCGGGAGGGGAGGGGGGGGTTTGGGGTATTTTTTTTGTTTCCCCCCCCCCAGTTTCTGCCCTCAGGGTTTGACTGTGGTGTCCTCTGGGGGGAAAGGGCGTTGGGTCCATCTAGCCGTGGACGGCCGGGGCTGGGTCCATTAGTCATGAGGGGAGGCGTCTCCTGGGGTTGACGAGTGGTCCTCTGGGAGGCGCTGGTAGTCCCCGTGGGTGACGTTGGATCCCAGAGGGACCTCGGCCGTGGTTATTACTCCTGGAGCTGGCGGGTGGCCCTCTGGGGGGTGTTGGTCCCTACGTGTCGTTTGGGGGGGAGGAGGGGGGGTATTTTGGCATTTTTGTTTGTGAGCTCAAATTT